>NC_133483.1:17746332-17819287 GCF_025370935.1 Choristoneura fumiferana
AAATCGTTACTTTCACTCAATTTTCTAACTTCATTCAAATGATTCAAATGTTGGACATACTTCATGGACTAGCCAGAGTTTGTCCTTGCATTGAATCAGTTTTATCCAAAACTTTCATTACCTGCAATTACACTTTTACACTTTTTCACTATATTTAGCATCAAATTATATGGAAAATATTAATCTTCCAGTACAATGTGATGTTTTCCCATTTCATTCTGACTTAATGATAGGATTCCCTATTGATTTGCGTACAACTTCACGGTTGCATTGTCGGGTACAGTATTGGTATTGGAGCCAATTCATTGGCCAGCATGAATAAATAATTGGCCAAATATGGCTGGAATATTATGAAATTTCATTGCATTTCATGTAATCACACAAACATCAGGACAATAATACTAATTTGGCTTTAGGTACTTATTAGAGATGCCAAACCTGAATATAAATGGCATCAACCCATAGAATTCGATCCTGAGAATCAACACTCCTCCCTGATTGGTTGTCAAACCAAACGTCATCGCGTACAATATAATTACGACCAATGGAAAGCTCGGTTATTGCTGCAGCAGAAAACAATTATCAAGGCGTATTGACAGTGACTTTGTGTCCCTTCATACTATGCCTTTCCTTTCTCCTGACATACTTAGTACAGTCACAGACAAAAGCTAAGATAGCTATAAAAGCGAACACAGCGTAGAATATTGCTAGCGCTACGAGGAAGCTTTCTTCAGTCCATTCCCAGGTTTTGTCGCCGCGAAGGTACTCAAAGTTGGATAAGACTTGCGTGCCGTTGGGCGGAGGACAAGGTGATTGTACTATGATGTCCTGATATCTCTGGAATAAAGAAATATTTTTGGATGAGTTCAAGTTGTCAAGAGTTCCATTGCCCGTCAGCGGGCCAAAAAAAAAAACTTCTAGTTACGGCATAGACTAAATACAGATAAAGGCAATGAATGTATGATGCTACTGGCATTATGTAATGCTACTGGCTTTTGCTTACTTAATGGACTCTTTATCTGTGGCGATCGAGGGGAACTGGTCACGTGGAAGGACCACCCCCCCTCCAAATCAAAGGTACTTTTATCAAAGTTTAAAGATAGAGGATCTACGGAAACACCTGTTACCAGACCACCCTTTCCAAAATCTGCCCACGTTTGCCCCTTCCTAAATCTTTCTCAGTGTGCTTACGGCGCAGCAGCCCCAAAATGTTAAACCATTTTTAAAAGGAATATAAATTTTTCACATGAAACATACCTGTTTATTAGTACACCTCATCTCTTTACTAATGCTAGTTTTCAAAGCGGTCTCGCTCATTTCCTTCTGAAGTATCTCAGGCAGCGTCCAGCGCGATGGCGAGACGTATTCCAACCACCTCCAGTACTGCGGCAAGTCTTGCTGATGCAGCATGGCCCCGTTGACCAGGGTACTTAGTAGGAGGCAGAAGCCACCGATGATAGCAGCTGTTTTCTCCATTGGCACCAGGAACACGACCGCTCGGAAGAGCATTTGGATCGCTATTAGATAGAGCGCTGTGTAGCCTGAAAGTTTAGAAAATACCTTTCTTAATCTAAGGCTTTTCAGCGTAGATGAGAGGCAGTATTGTGTCAAGCTACCTACTTAGGTAATTTTATCTCTAATCTTAGTTGTACCCAAAATTATTCTTACTTCTCCATCCATTCCATTGTAAAGGTTGCCTGGAAGAGGTCGCTCTGAAGAGATAAGGCCGCCTATTGCATACCTCAGAAAGACTCTGTGTATATATATATATACCTGTTTTCTGTACAGCTTGCTATGTGTTGGTGTCCAATAAAGAGATATTGTATTGCATTCTATTGTAAGTACCCACAGATCGAGCTATTAACAACCTTATAAGATGCGTGCAGCAACAAGACACCCCATGATGCCCAATGATTAGGTACAATAGAGTTTTTACAAGGAAATCGTTTTGACAACAATCTGAGAAAGAGCCGTGATGTTAATGCATCGAAGAAACGGTTTCTCGTCACCTAATATTAACTTTAAGTGTGAGCAAGAATTTACTTCAACTGTCACTTGTCTAGTTGTGTTGCTTACCTAGATATATGTAGAATCCATCGAAGGAGCCTGGCGTCTGCGCATATAATCCGCTCATAGCGTAGCTCGGGACCAAGTACGCCAACCACGTCAGAACAGCCGACCATAACTCCAGAAATTGCTGTAAAAATATTGAGATAACATTTTCTAATAAATCTGGGAAACATTTCGATATATCTGCATTCTCAGTTTTCCCAGTCTAATAACTTTGGTACATTCTAAGACAACTTCAATAAATATCCGCAAATAAAGCCAATAAAGTTGGTTAAAAAGTGACGTCATTAATGTCAAACTTGTCAAAGGGACCTCATGCTAAGTACTAGCGCCAACTAGCTTGCTATAAAAACCCTTATTAAGAAAGTTCGATAGCGCGATGTTGAATCTAGCATCCTCTATTTACTATTTGAAGACTAGGTAGGGCTAGGGTTGCTACAAAATATTCTATTCACTTACATCGTAAAGCATGAAAACGGCCCTCGAGTACAATGGAACAGCAACATCGCGCTCAACATGCCGCCTCATGGAGCTCGCTTCTCGCACGCTCAGCCAAAGCAGCAGCGGACACATCGCCAAGCACATCACAGAGTAATGGAAGCCAATGCGATCGTTTTGAGTTAGCTGGGGACAAATAAAGTCGTCTACGTAAACCGCAAGAAAAATTTACTCAGTTGGCTCAGGGCCTCTTTTACCGTTCTCTGTTCAATTCCTGTTATTTTATGTGTAATTTCGTTTCAGTAAAATCGAACAAAACAAACAGAGATGGTATGATTGATATCCGTATCATGAATTAACAGAACTTAAGTGTATCAAAGATTAAACCAACGAGATGAACGAATGACCTGGTTAAAGTCGCGGGTTCACGGTGGATGCCAGCAGCTTCCAACTGAGGCAACTGGAGGTCTATGGGGGAGGCCTATGTCCAACAGTGGACGTCCTATGGCTGATATGATGATGGTGATGATCAAAGATTAGTGAAATAAGCCCTTAGTCTTGACGCGTAAAGTATCAAATTTAAACTTATCAGGGATCTTTCTATACAGAATATTGATACAGAGTTTAATGTCTATGTGAGCTGGAAATCTTTAAAGCTCAAGATTAGCTTACCTTAGCGTCAGTGGTCGGTAGGTCCCAGAATATGGTTCCGGTAATGAGAGACATAATGGCTGCGATAAGTACTCTCGTCACGACGTTGGACAGCATCGTCATTTGTGTGAACACCAGACTTTTTCTGAAACAGGCAGGGGGTTTGAATAATCAATTATTTAACTCAATTTTTATTAAACGTAAAGCCGAGTTTAGACTTGCAAGAAAAATCGTGCAAGTTGCATTACATTGCGAGGCCGTAAAGAAAACGAGTTTGTAGTGGGCAATCGAGCGCCGCAATGTAATGCAACTTGCACGATTTTTTCTTGCAAGTCTAAACTCGGCTTAATGATGTCGGGCATTGTACGTTGTTGTACCTACTGTTAAGGTTCCCCAGAACTAACAAAAGATGTCGCTATTAAGCAATCAAATTAAGATTGGTTTTTGGAGTCTTTTTAATTTTTTATTTCAACTCCAAATTTTGTTACTTATCCTTTTTTTAACCCCCGACGCAAAAAGAGGAGGGTTTATAAGTTTGACCGCTATGTGTCTGTCTGTGGCACCGTAGCGCTTAAACGTTGAATGCGGTTTTCTTTATTACTTATCTCTTGTCCGGGTGAGCGGTTAGTTCTGATGGGGTGCTGAAAGTTTCTCGATGAGGGCTAAAGCATAGATGTCGCTAGTGTCGCTGCTAAATAAAAACAAACAAGCTGAGATATGTGGTGCATAGGAGAAATTTGTGTCTGTACTCCTGTCCAGTGGTGGTGTAGCGGTATAGCACGCAGCACGGAATGCTGGGGACCTGGGTTCAATTCCCAGCGCAGGTCTCTTTTTCTGGTTTTTCTGTGCATCTATGTTTCAGTTTGTATTTTCGATGTCTAGAAAATTGACAGATTCTATTGAAATCTAATATAAGTGAAAGTGACATTACTTTTGTTCAATCCATTCGTGCCAGCTCTTGTGAATCGACACGAGCCCGTATTGTCTAACTCGCTGACGTTCGCGATCGCATTCACCATCTCTTTCTACCCTCGTCTTATACCGTGTGATAGAAAGAAGTGGTGAAAACGATTGTGATTCTAAGTATGTCACACAATGAGGCCTCTGTACTGTTGACCCTTTCTCAAACTTACTCGACTAAAGCAAAGGCCTGAACAAAGACATTGGGTCTTGCGATGGGTACAGGCAGCGGAACCGGTGGTGGAGGCTCCGGTGGGGATTGCGCGCCCGCAAACACGCTCGCTAGGGCTTCGATGCGGCCCGAGGACTCCAGCATGGCTGCTGCAGACAGGTCGTCCAGGGTTACCAGGTCCACTGGAAAAGGGGGGGTCAGGTTAATAACAATCTCAGTGATTCCATCTGAAGTATAGCGGAATCTGATCATTCAAAAATTGGTCCTTTTGTGCCAGTGCCTGCCTAGACTAGTGTTAAAACAAAATTGACCTTTTGCATTCCGGCTTCACTTGTACAGAGAAAAGATGAACATGAATATAGTTTACTTGGGGTTCTAAGAACATGAATTTTTTTGTACATCATCTCGGCCCATATACGTCCCACTGCAGGGAGTCCTCTCAGAATGAGGGGACTGAGTCGTTGTTGCCACGCGAACCCATGTTGTACATAAACACTTAAATTTAAACGTTAGTATGTTGTGTCTATGCCTTAAGGATTGTCGGTTTTTTTATTACTTACAGTAATAATCGGAAGGGTTCTTGAAAGCAGGACAGGGATAGTCGATAGAGGCGAAATATGGCAACATGTCTCTTCTGTACCCGCTGAACATTGTTCTGCCAGCAGATATTAACACCACCTGGAAAAAAGTAAGCCGGTTGAAAGGACCATTAAAGACCTCTTGATTGAGTTTAGTAAGCTTTTCTAGCCTAATTGGAGGGTAGGTAGGTATCAAGACATTCTTAACTACCCAGCTAAGCACATGGGTGATTGTAGCGTAAAGTTTAAAAAAACCTACTAGTACGTCATAATAAGGAACCATATCACAATCAAAACGCTTTATAGTTGCGAGAGTGTTAACATATAGAAGTTTTAAGCAGGATCTAAGCAGTTGTGAAATTATTTTATTTACTTTTCAAACTCACCTTGGTTAGCATAGCGAAGATCTCATAAGTCGGCGGATGCAGCGACATAATAACAACGCGTCCGGTACTAGCCCAGTTTCTCAAATACTCGACCAAGAAGAACGTGTCAAAGATGTCCATCTCCTTAGTTGGTTGGTCTAATATGAGTACAGCGGTGTCCAGTAGCAATTGACATGCTACGTTGAGTCTTCGGATCTCGGAGCGCGTTAGTCGAGCCACGTTAGTATCTCGAACTTGCTCCAAGCCTAGCTCTTCTATTAGAAGATTTATCTGGAATATAATATTGCTGTTGAGTTTGTTGCGAAGTAAGATTTTTAGTTAAGGTAAGCTTTGCTAATTTATTTCGTCAGGCGTCTATTCAAACATACTTTAAGGGTGACTGGCAGGGGGTTGCAACCCTACAAAGTGTCTGGCAATGAAGGAAGTGATTTATAATATCATTCTGAACAAAATATATAAAAACTAAGTTTTATAGTATAACGAATTTAAGGTGAAATTTAATGATTTTGATATCCGTTCCGATCCGATCGTTCTAACCTGTCAAATCAGCCTTTATACTATAACGAAGGTATGGATGTCATAGGCTCTTGGCCCAATAAACATTAAGTTTACTCAGCCTTGACTCACCCGATCTCTATCATCCATCTTGACCTGATGCTGGTTCTGGCGCGGCCTCCGCAGTGCTGCGTGGAAACGCAACGTGTGCTCCACCGTCATGGACGGACAGAGAGACGTGTCCTTACGAACGTACGCTGCCACCTTGCGGAGTGTGGAGGAGGCCACCGGCTGGCCGTTGAGTACTATGTCGCCTGATAGTTTCTGCAACAAAAAGTCCACCTTCATTAGTTTTGCCACGAAAAATAAATATCACGGGACACTTGACACTAATTGACCTAGTCCTAAACTAAGCAAAGCTTGTACTATGGATACAGGCAACGAATTAACATACTTATACAGATAAATACACTTAAATACATATTAAACACTCAAGATTATTCATACAAATATCTGCCCCGGCCGGGAATCTAACCCGGGACCGCAACCTTCGCAGTCAGGTTCTCTAAGCATTTGGCCATTCGATCCATTAAAGTTAAATTTATTTGACGAATAAATGTGATGTGGTCTCTGTTTGTTTTGTTCGAATAGAAGGAGACGGCAACACATTTATCCGTCAACAGCTCTTTAGACTCCTAGACTTGTTGAGACTGTGAGAATTAAGAGTTCAACTTATTTTAATCAATCAAAACAACACGTTTCTTATACGGGATTGTTCTTACTACGGCCAAATTTCTTATGTATCTATCTATACCTACTTCTATACTTCGCACCTTTAAAATTAAACTGAAACAATTCGAAATATGCACATTTCCAAAATAAACTTTAAATAAAACACAATCTGGTTGAATTTAAAAATGAGAAAATTTCGAATTACATATTCCAGTATAATTTTAAAGGTGCGACTTATTACTGTTCTAAAGATACAGCCTAATGCCGAGGGGCAGAAGACCAGCGGTCGGATAAGCCAGAGCTATAGGGCTTCTTCTGGATCCTTTGAAGAAGAACCCAATCTTATTTTGACAAACTATATACATAGAATCTATATACATGGAATCTCCAAAAACTGTGTTACGAGGCAAGATGCCAGACAAAAGGTACCTTTCTAACACCAGCCAACACGTCCAAGAGTCCCGTAGCCTCTTGCTGCGCTGTGGCCAGTACAGCCAGTATCTCTCCAGACTTCACCTCGAAACTGAGTCCAGACACCAGCAGAGCAGACTTGTTCTCCGGGGACGTGATCTCCAAACTATTAACCTGAAATTATATGGATCACTTAATTTCCGTTGCATTCTTCCCGCTTGACGGGCAATATTTCGCCCACCTAGATTGAAAGGGTATCAAATCAAATCCATCATCATATCCCCCGTAGGACGTCCACTGTTGGACGTAGGACTCCCAGATAAATAAATTGAGACGCCTGTGTGGCCCGCATGCCAGGCACACAGGCCTGAAATCATTTGTACCACAACTGTCTTCATGCAGTACACAAACCACACAAAACTATCACCACCACCACACTAACATCTGGTAACATGGTGAACGGCTGTGTTACTCTGAGGATGAAATCGAGTTTGAAAAGCATCAGTGTAGTATGGTGGTGGTGATATTTGGGTTTGTGTGACTTGTGTTTATTCTTACAGTGTGGAGGTGGAGGACCTGGATGAACACACATTTGTAGCATAGACCTAGCTATCGTAATAAGTCACGAGTGAGCAAACGTTTGTGGAACTCCGCAAAGTAGCGCCTGATTCAATAAACAGAATTGGCCTCAATATTCAAACCCACCAACTGCCCCACGTCGCCCCCAACCAATCCATCCGAAGAAATCCGAAGACATCCGAAGACGTTAAGCCAATAGTGCCGTGTAAATCCTGCTAATAAAAACAAAATAATATTAACTTACATAATAGTTAGGATAAATATAAGCAGAGTGCGCGTAGCCATCCAAATGGTCTCCCGGCCGAAGAGTGGAGTGCTTCCGGGACTGAGCTATGGACATGTGACTACCGGCCTTGGACATACGGCCTCCGAGGTGAGATGAGGGCATCAGGTAGCTGAAACAAAGTTTACTTATGGTAAAGATTTGTCATTGAAAAAAATGCATAAATTGGTTTTAGTCGTCCTCTGTCCGGACGGAGCGTTTTGCGCCCGAGGGCACTCGCGCGTTCCTGAGGTACTAGAGCTTCAATCGCGAGAGCATCTGGACGGGGTGTGTGTAGCTCTAGTATCCGGCTCGAAGGACCATGAAGAAATCACTTATTATAGGATTCTAACTGTGGTTTTTATAAATTGAATAAAAACCTGCGTGTATTGTCGGAATCCAAGAAAGGGTTGCCACGTACAAAAAAATATAAAATAAACATTAATGTTGCAATCCTTAAAATAGATTCCAACACCTCGGGAACGCGCGAGTGTACTCGCGAGGCCTCGCGCGCAAAACGCTCCGTCTGGACAGGCTCTAAGGTTAGGTTAGGACAAAGATTTCAATCCTGACCTGGTCTTTACTACCGTCTTCAAATCTAGGTTAAAAAGGCCTAGGCCACATATTTGCATACATTTAGGCGTGATTTTGCATAGCCAATTGCTCATAGAAAAAAGGAATAATGAATGGAAGAAAACGATGATAAATCAGCGGCTCTTATGGTATATAAAATTATCGTATGTATTCCACTGTCAACATTTTGATTCACATCTCGAACGGCTGAACGCGTTGAAGTCTTTACTATGGGAAAATCAACGCCTCTAGTCTCCTCTAGTATCTGGTGAAATATTAGCAATAAATTATTCCCAAAGTGTTTGACATTTAAAAGCAAAAGGGTCTTAGGTGAACGCGTCAGAAGAAATTTTAAGCAGCAAAGTTGGCAGTTGATTGTGATTCATTTACATACGAATGTATCTTAAACCATACGCGAACCAAATTTTATTCGAAAATACTAACTGAGACATGGATGCACAGAAAAACCAGAAAAAGAGAACAGCGCTGGGAATCGAACCCAGGTCCTCAGCATTCCGTGCTGCGTGCCATACCCCTACACTACACTACCACTGGACAGGAGTACAGACACGAATTTCTCCTATGCACAAGATATCTCAGGTTGCTTTTTTCTACTACGCTACTTCGATATGATTTTACGGGATGACCGTAAAAGTAACAAATTTGGAGTTGAAATAAAAAATACAAAAATACTCCAAATAACCAACCAAATTTTAGTGTTATAAAAACATAAGTCAAACCTAGTGCCTCATTTCCTAAAAAATAGAAACAATAGCGGTACAATGAGTGAATTCATGATTATCACACTGACAAAGTTCTGTAGCGAATTACGCAATTCATGTTGTATTGTTTTTTCGTATGCAATCTGATCTGTTGTATTTTACAATATTATCCACTTTTGTATTCTGGAATCAACAAAAAAATCCAGTCAAAACAAACGCACGTTCAGTCGCCATTATTTATAAACATTAGAGCTGCCAACGTACGAAACGCCATTATCGATTGTGTCAATATAGTGCAAAAATGGAACTTCGTATAGATCTTGCCGTCCCACTGACGCTAATATTATTTAATACGAGAGTGAGAGGGACGGACCGATACGAACTTCGATTTTTGAATGTCGTAGTAGCCCCTCAGTCTTCCGTTCGTTACGTTACATACAAAATCTTTTTGACGCACTGGATATGTAGATTGGGCTGTCATGTTCTGTCTTGATCTTTACTTATAACAGTCATAAACACACGATACTACTTTTCCAGTAGCTAAGATGTATCGTTGAACATGGTCCTTCGAACCGGATATAAACATCGATTACTGCTAAATCACCCTACTGCCCATGTATATAATGACGAATAAATACAAATGACCGGACTGACCTTTGATGATCGTTGTCGGGAACGTAGTCAGCGACGCTGTTCCGCCGCTGGCTGTACACGGAGCGTTGTGGGCGCGCGTCGATGCCCAACAAGTTGGCTTCGCTGACTGACTTGTGCCGCGAGCTGGTCCAGCGAGGCTCGCGGAGCCCCGCTTGCTGCATGGCTACTAAAGGGACTCCCTGGCCGTGGGGCTGCAAGTGAAGGAGTTAAAATAAGTCCAAATAGGCAAAGTTAAGTCGATTAATTCTAACTTGGGGCTTTGTAAAGCTTGTTTCAAACAATCTTGTAAACTTAATGTGGTCAGCTGACATTGACACCGACTAGTCAATGCCTCTAGGGATGCGAATACTCTTTGGAGAATAATTATTTTTAAATTTATTCCTATCTTATTGTTCAAGTATTTATTCTTTGTTATAATAAAATATGTTCATTCTTATGAAAGGATAGTAGTGTAATGTAAATACAAGTTTATTTATATAACCAGGGTCTACGAGTATATTTAAGACAAGTGTGTATGTTTATTTATTTATTACGTTTCAAAAGGGTAAATGGACGGACGGACGGACAGGCATAGCAAAACTATAACTGTTCCTCGTAGGATTACGAAACCCAAGAACACTAGTGTGTTTTCACTGAAATTGACAGGTTATTGGGTACAGTCGAACAAATTTAATCATGGCCCAGGTTGGAACCCTTTAATAATCAATTTCACCATGATTTCCTTGACAAGAGTATGAGATGTCAACATTGTCAACATGACATTAGTAGCAATTAAACAATAAATTAAAAAACAAACAAAAAACCCGACTGCCTTAAAAAATACTAAAAAGAAGACAACAAGCCTTAGTGGGCTAGAACTTTGTTAAGTAGCTAACTTTAAAGTTCAACAGTCGGGACCCATTAGGTAAGAATTTTTGAGCGTCACGATTTAAATAGGTCCCGACTGTTGAACTTTAAGTTAGCTACTTAACAAAGTTTTAGCCCACAAGGCTTGTTTTCTTCTTTTTAGTATTTTTTAAGGCACTCGGGTTTTTTGATTTTTTTAATTTATTGTTTTATTTCACACTTTTATGTGAAAATGGTATATTAAGACGGTTATAACCCATATATTTTTAGAATAGGCTAATTATTCGCTTTAATTTGATACCCCACTTAATAGGTTTGAATAAAAAACATTTTTTGAAACTTACAGTTTGGCACCAAAAATCCACCATTTTGATTTTTAAGAATTAAATGTACCCAGTGTCACTCGCTTCATTAAGACGAATCCAATGACGTATCATTTATCAAAATCGGTTAAGCCGTTGAGTAGTTACGAGAGGACATAGGAATAGACATACATACATACTTACATACACATACATACTACGCGTCAAACACATAACCCTCCTTCTTCGCAGTTGGGTAAAAAGGTTCCACCTTGGGTCATGTTCAATTTGTTCGACTGTATCTGCAAATTAGAATACACGTCAAAAGTGTATTTTTGTCAGTCTTTGTGTTTCTTCACTTACTTGTAATGATGGATGTATGTTTTGCATTCTGAAGTCAGGGTCAGATCTGTACTTGCGACTGTACTTGTAGTTTGTTGAGGTCTCGTTGTCAGAACTATCGTACCCCGACGAGGTCTCGCGCACGCCCCGGCTTTGTCTGTGTATCCTGGAATAATTAATTATTTTTCATCACACTTGCTCGTCAATGATGTTATTCCATACCTGTATAGGTACTTAAGGACAATGGTCTCAATTGTTCCCGGGAGAGTTATGGATTTACGTATAGTTTTTTTTTCTTCAGGGAGTTATGACTTCAAGCATCATGAAGCTTCGTCATTTTTATATTTTAAATTTATATTAAATTGTTTTGCAATAATTTCAGTATTTTTTTAGCATGTTGAAATAATTAGCTTAGCATTATTCTATGGTTTTTTGCCTCGCAATGTGTTGAAAATCGTTGTATGTATCACATTCTAATAAACTCTCGTTAGTAATCCCCTTGTTACGCCCCTTAATGCACAATGTACCATAGATTGTGTTAATTAGGTACTATTCAATGTAATGTTAATAAGCTCCAGGGAGTTAAGGACGTGCAGCCGGTTTTTTTAGCCGGTGAGAGACCGGCATTGTCTGGGCCCTCCCTTCTCAGTCGTCCATACATCTCCTACTCGTATAAAGCACGTCTTATAAAATTAAAAAAAAAAAACATTTTTAATGGACTATAACCGAGTTGTAGTCTCATACATGTACAAGTAAAAAGTAAAAGAGTGGCCAGCACGAATTTTGACAGTGACCCTACTAATAAAATTACGAAGTGCCAAACAGATATTTTGAGAACATTGTGTTTTTTTTTTAGGTTTAATCGTCGTAAGGATCCCCTGGAGCTTATTACGGGGAGGAGAGGGTTAGAAGAATGATAAAAAAATATTTTGGTTCCATCAGTACCACCATCTGACAGTAATAAGACTAAAACACGAAAACTAACAATAAAAACTAAATTTACGTGGTGACACGACAGGACACCAAAAGAAAGAGCCAGTTCCTTCTGAAGGAAGGAAGGGTTTCAGGACATCGCGTTTACCTGGGTGTTGGTTTCATGCCACTGCCGATGGATGTCTTGGGCTTAGGCGTCCCCGAGCGCTGCGAGCCGTTGTGGTTCGGCGGGAACACCCGAGGGAGGCCGAATTTGAGATACGTGTACATATTCGAACCAAGCGCCGATCTGAAAAAAAAAGTGTTTTTAATGCATGTTTTTGTGTTTTTTTTTACTGATTTTACTTTTTGCTGGCTGTACTTGCATTGTCGTCTAAACTACATATCCGTTTTGTTTCAAGTGGAAACCACCAGATTTCACCATCTGATTTATTGTATTGTGACCAACTTACATAAGTACCTACGCCAAATTTCCGCTCAATCGGATAACAGGAAGTGGTTTAAAAATGGTTTGTAAATGACGCCAACTTATATAAATACAACATTGCAAGTAAAATAAAAGCATTTATAATGAAGACTATGATAAATCTAGTCTGTGAGAAATTCCTGTTCCCAATCCATACTGGGATCGGTTGGGAATTACTAAGAACCTGGCTACATGGCGCGACTGGCAGAGCGACGTGCATTTTCTCTATTCATTGCGTGTGTTTCGAGGTAACCACTGTATGGCGAGCATCTCGGCCGCGCAATGGACACGAATAGTGGATACGTGACCGTACGGTCATGGTCGGGAATGCCTGTGGCCAGTCGTTGGATATACCTTTAAACAGACTGAAGGTTGTGTGCTTTTCTCAATCAGAATTAACTTGATCACAGCTTCTCGACACAACATGGTTCCTTAAAGTCTCAAAAATGTGTGATTACTCGTTCGTTTCACCCTTTAATTTGATCAGAGACTTGAAATGGTTTTTGGCCGTATATATTCATATTCATAGATACATTCATAGATGGGTAAAGAGGCCATTAATGCCACTAATATTATAAATGGAAAAGTGTGTGTGTGTGTGTGTGTGTGTGTGTGTGTGTGTGTGTGTGTGTGTGTGTGTGTGTGTGTGTTTGTTACTCCTTCACGCTTAAATGGCTGGACAGATTTTGATGAAATTTGGTATGTAGATAGCTGCACGTCTGGAATAACGCATAGGCTACTTTTTATCTCGATATTCCCATGGGATAGGGATAAAATCTTTAAATTTCAACTGTTGGGTTTAGAGTCTTGATATTTTGGGCAGTTGTTCTTAACAACAACCTCAATGAAGACCACGATATAAACTTTGAGAATTCCGAGGGGAATTATATAAAATCCCGGAATTTCAATTGTACCAGATCCAATTGTATACGCGTGCGAAGCCGCGGGTAAACTCTAGTATAGTAAGTACCTAGTGCGAAAAAGAGAACAAATCACTTTCTTGGAGAGAGGTAGCAATCGACAAACAATTATAAACACGTAACAAAACAAAAAGCTTTCTCGTCAATCGTGTCTTTAAGATAATGTATTGATCCATATAAGGAGTATTGGTCCCGCAAGTCACTTTCTCCATACTCCATTGGACAATACGGTGATGAAACTTAGTCTTAAGCTTGTAAAATATGAACGTTACTTAATAACTTGTCTTGTTACATATTTATATATGACGAGTGGTGACTGGGGAAGTGTTGTCTCTTGTATCGTATAAGTACTTGCAAGACAAAGCACTCAAAATATTTGATATGATCTACGTAGGCCCGTGATACCTCGTCATACGTAGAAAGTTTCTATTAGAAACCCGCGTTGCAATTGGTTCGTTTAACCTTAGATGTCATATGTTACAACACCGTGACATATGTTTTCTTATCAGACATGATAGCCGGTGACTAGATGTTCAACCAATTAAATATCATGATATCATGGGAGACTTGACACCAATGACCTAGTCCCAAACTAAGCGAAGCTTGTACTATGGATACTAGGCAACGGATAAACATAATTACTCGTATCATAGATAAATACATACTTAAATACATATTAAAACATCCAACCCGAGAACAAACATTCGTATTATTCATGCAAATATCTGCCCCGGCGGGAATCGAACTCAGGACCTTCAAGCTTCGTAGTCAGGTTATCGAACCACTTGGCCATCCGGTCGAATAAATTAACAAGTGAACTTTGGTTTTTGCTAAACCCACAGTTGCCAGCAAAAACCTTACTCAATTAAATACACATCTGCATGGTTTTAGGATATACTTACTTGGGTCCATATCTCGGGTGGGACAGTATAGACTGCACGGTGGTATCTCGAAGCTGGAAGTTGCCGTAGGGTAAAGGGCTTTTGTCCGTGCTGCCGAGCGCGCTGTCCGTGAAGTCAGAGTTCAGGTTTTGCCTGTGGATAAGACAAACTTTTAATAAATTACCAACTCATGAAGGTACCATCAGCCAAATATGTGGTCTATCACCCTAAAGTTGATAATCGTTTGCATGTCACAAAACAATAATGCCAATAGACGTGTCTGTCAACTTTAGCGACTTTAGCGACATATTCATTTGATAGGAACTTGTTTAAAAATTGATAGACCACTTATTTGGCTGATGGTACATTTACATTGCCAAAAAGAAAATAAAAGGTACCTATTTCGTTATATCGTAAACCACAGATAGGAAGAAAGCGGGTCGGTATGTACACGACCCGACCCGTTCGCGACCCGCTGCCGTCCTAGTGTGTTTTACGCTTAGTCGTTAAAATTAAACATACTTTGGACATTTTGTGGTCTACACATGGGCATAAAATAATGTATCAGTCATGACATGATATACGTATCATTCCAACATGGAAAACGTTTGTCTTCACCCTGTGGCGTCATCCAATTTTTAAAAGACTTCAAAAGAGGAAGTTCTAAATAGTTTTTTTTTATTTAACTGGATGGCAAACGTGCAAGTGGGTCTCCTGATGGTAAGAGATCACCACCGCCCATAAACATCTGCAACACCAGGAGTATTGCAGATGCGTTGCCAACCTAGAGGCCTAAGATGGGATACCTCAAGTGCCAGAAATTTCACCGGCTGTCTTACTCTCCACGCCGAAACACAACAGTGCAAGCTCTGCTGCTTCACGGCAGGATTAGCGAGCAAGATGGAATGGATGGATGGATGGATGGGCAAGTTGATTTTAATTCAAAACTGCCAGTTCTAAACTGTTTTGGAAATATTGTTGGACAAAGGACATACTAAGGGCCTCCACAAAAGTTCGTTGTAGGTACTTTTTAAAAAAATAGTATGAGCAACGCTTACGGGTTTTTAAGCGTAAACCACACAAGGCCCAACTTTGATGTGCCGTGCTGTGAGGTTTACGCTTTAACAAAGGAACGCGCCCGCGCTGGCCCGCTCCGTGTGCCCGCGCATGGGGGTTTTAACGAAGGCTGAGATCTCTGGGAAAAATAGCTTTCTTCCTTCTTTTTTCGCAGAAAACTATTCGCTGTTTACAACCATAGCGCCACAGATCCAAGTAATCAGACATCATCATCACCTGTAGATGGACCAGGCGTGCAGGTCCTCGGAGTGCATGTGGCGGGGGTCGTGCAGCAGCGGGTTGGAGGGCACGGAGTAGCGCCGCTCGCCGCCCAGCCCCAGCGACTGAGACATCATGAGTCTCGTGCGGGTAACTCCTGAGGGAAACACGACAACTTCTAATAGTAGAGGATACGATAAAAAAAACTGCTATTGGTAATGACAGTTTCAATATGTAGATACCTACTTTCAGAATGAGAGAGCTTAGGTCGTAGTATTAGTTCTCGCGCGGAACTGTGTGGATTAGGTTTGTTGAAAAAATATCGGTACATCGATATATCGATATTTTTGTGCGATATTTAATATTTCGTTATAAAGGTATACAAATCGATATTTTTTTCAGACCAATAAACATTTATAAGTTTAAGATTGAAAAAATCCTAAAAAGGAATACGTTTTATATTACTAACATAATATCTTTCTAAAAAATTATATTTTATGTATTTTTTGTTTCTGGTGGACTCGATTTGCTGTTTTATAATTTGGTTTTTAAGTTGGCCACTCTGTTGTCAATTTCAACTTCAACTGCCTTCAAATTTTTAGGGCGCAAATATTCTCTGTCAAATTATACCGATATATCGATATTTTTAAAAAAATATCAATACTTATCGATATTTTTGTCAAATTTAGTTTTTTCGGATTTTTCACAAACTAATTTCTTACCTGTGTCATCCCCGACAAGTTTCGCAGCAAACGGATTTCTTCAATTTACACATGGCTTTCAGTCATCTGTAACAATAGAGACATTCAATTAGTAATGATTATTATTCAAAACCTAGTGCAACAACAATTGAATCCTAAGCTAAGATTGGATAGCTCTACGCGAATAATAAATATTTTTTCTCAAACATGCTCGGAAATGTGTGCGTTAATGTCACGAAATGGAGACATGAAGTTTCTCATTGTTGGCTCCCTACATTTTCTAGCCATGGCCATGAAGTATGTATGAAAATCCATTATTGTCCGCTGTTCTAACTTTTTAAATTTGCTTACTAACATTATAAACTGACAAGGAAAAATTACAAACAGGCTGGACAGTACTGGTGTATTGTGGTACTGGATGGATGAAATATTTCCTCACATTGTTTGAGAAAAGCACTATACAAACCTCGGCCAGAACAGGGATTGCTGGACTCGTTTTATCCCGAACTCGTCCATCAATCCCTTACTTCATGGCCTCTGCAGTAATGTACTATTAAACATGCACTCGTACCCGTACGTAGCTTAGAAAATGCTATTATATCGCTGTTCCATTGCAATATTTGCAATCGCCTTCGAAAAACCAAATTTCTACTCTACAAATCAAAAAGTCTCTCATTTTGAATACCTGACTTTACAACCGCCTTGTGTAAGTAGGTTTCTGTACGATGTTTTCCTTCAACGTAAAGCTCGTGGTAAATTTCAAACGTAATTTCGAAAAATTCATAAGTGTAGCCCCAGATTTGAACCCACGACCCTCTGCTTGAGGCCCTAGGTCACACCACAAGGCCACCACGCTAAGTAGTAGATTTCATTCTCCACTCATTTGTGTCTTAGATGTTTTCACGCAAGAACAGAAATACTTTGCTGCAAAATTAGCTAGATTTGGTCTTGAATGCCGTCATCAACATCTCCTTTAATCTGCTCGTAAAATATAGTTCATTCAACCAACGACCTTCCACGGCTTATTAAATTAATCAGATACCATCGACATCCGACATTGGTCATATCCTATTAAAAAAAATGTCTGCCGAATCGGATGTCAAATTGTAAAGGCCTCAACACACGTTGCGTCACCGGACGCCACCGCGACGCCAGTCACGCCAATCGGTAAATCTCTTTGTTGACGTTACGCAAAACGCATGTGTGTCAGTGGCACTATGATGCCTTAGTCTCTTAACTATTGCCAGTAGTGGTATGTGAAAACAGAAGCCATAGCATAATTAGTTTTGTCACATAACCTGCATAACGCAAAGCTTTCTGTAAGGGCTTATTCACACGGCATATTCTTTAAGCGCATGCCGCATTTAGGTGCCTAAAAAGCTAATATGAAGCATCTACAACACAAACTCCTTATGTCAGATAACTGTCAATGTTTTGAGCTATAAAAAAACTTTTTTTAGTTGCCCGACCGTAAATTGATACTGGCCATCAAATGAACATTTTTCCAAACGTTTTTCAAAAGGGTTCCGTACTAGGAACCCTTATTTATTTAATGAATCCGGTCCATTTCGATCACTTTCCTGAACCTTAAGCAAGATTTAGACGACGCCAGCACAACACAAGTAACAGTATATTAGGTACTTGTATTGTGACTCCAGCTCGCGGCTGACACTAATCCCATCCCCATGATATTTTCCTGACATTTTGTCAGCAAGTTTGATAATTATACTAATGGAATTTTTTGTCGCATAACTTTGAAAATTTTTTTTTTTTGAGGGTTTTAGATGAGCAATGAATATTTATTCAGTTTTAAGCTTAGCAAAGAGACTCGCAAGCTGTAGGTACAGTTGTACCTATGAGTTCAAAGGGCTACTTTTACCTCATTATTTATGGTGTGTTACGTACGCCAGCTAGTTATTTTCGCATGTCGACACTGCATGCCACCCCGCATACCTCGCCAGCTGAACTCTTAGACATTTAAACACCGTCATCACAGACATGCAACACAATAGCCTAGAAACGGCTTCATCTAACTTGTCATGGAGCTCTTGAACTAGACCTCTGTTAAACACCTACTTCCGTGGGACACATTGTTTTTCTCGCAGTTCAATGCAACCGACTTTGTGAATATCAACTATGTTATAAAAGTTCTAAGTCACTGACAATGTGGTTGAGATTGAGACAGGAAAAGTCACATGATTATCGCATGTTGCGTGATACTAATATCTGCGAGAACACAGAACAGTGTATCATTGTGATTACAATTATATTAGTTTATATATGAGTTTAATTAGTGTTGTGTTAGGGTTGCTATACACATAAGCGGGCTGGCGTAAAAATCAGGACACCCGGGATTAAATTGACTGTGGTACGAGTAGTAGCTCATTTCCGATAAAAATGCTTTAAGTATTTATTTATTTTTGTCATTGTAAAGTCAAGTAAGCCGTAGTAAGTATTCCGTTGTCAATCTCATAGAAGTAGGTCTTTTTGTCTGCGGGCAAACTTGCTTAAGTTAAGGAGGGCAAAATTGTCACATGTGACAGTACAGCGAACCCTTAACAAAAACAAAGTTCTATTACCGCTATATTTTCCTTTTCTTATGCAAAATTGATTTATAGCAAAAGCATTCGCTTCACTCAGAAAGGAATTTAAAGTGCATTATCCTGGACCCTCACAATTAGGGTCAACGGCCGGAGGGCGCCGGCCGCATACCGCCCGGGTAAAAATAGCCCGAGGAGCCTGCGCCTGCGTCGGTTTGTGACGCCAGGAAATTTCTTAGCTACATAAGTATTGTGCAATCATGGAAGGCAGGATGGATTGAATTGATAATTTGGATGTTGCCTAGTAGAAAATAGAATTAAATCCAAATTGATTGGTCATCATCATTCAGCCGCAGGACGTCTACTGTTGGACATAATCTTGCACCAAAAAAAATATTTTAAATAAATTTTATTTTCAACCTGCGTCTCGCATAATGAAACGAAGCCTACAAGAGTAACTCACCTGGTATACTATTTTCTATGTACTTAAATTTGTGGTATGACTGTTTTAAATCTTTTAGCGCTTCGCAATAAATTGCAGTAGAATCTAGATTTTTTTATTGAAACTCGCTCCTTTCTCACTCCAAAGTAGATTGAAATGTTTTTTCCCGTTTTGTTTATGAATTTGTCTATTGGATCAATATTAGATCGATAGTGTTTATTAAAAAAAAAGTTGTGTCTAATGCGTTCTACATGATAAGATCTTACGTTTACGCAAACCATATACTTAGCACATTTATTTGACGATAAAATAAACTCTAAGTGAGACAAGGTTTCCAAGTAGGCAGGTAATAATTCGACGTGCACGCACGTAGGTTCAAAATCAAAGGAATTTGGAGGACGTGTGTTGCCCAAGACAAGGTGCGCCCGCGTCGCGCCCGCAACAAAATGCTAAATACAAATATTATGTTCATACACGACTGTTAATAGATAAAATGTCCACACATGACAATTTTTGCATTAATTTTAATTTAATAACTTATGATGGACATGAACTGTAATGGTTCCAGAACTCGTTTAAGGTCTCAAAGGCTTTTAAGTCTAACACACATGGATTATGATCATCTTCACCATTTCTTTCTGTTACACGATATCAGACGAGGGTAGAAAGAGATGATAAATACTACCACGAACGTTAGCGCGTTAGACAATACGGCCTCAGGTTTGCTACCTAGATTTTCAAAACTTAATTAATACTTCATGCTGATCTAATAAATAGGAAGTCGGTTTAGGCAAAACAGAACAAGTGTGGGTGAACTTGCGAAAGATATATAAGAATAATACTTAGTTCTGGCTGCCACTTAGCACATACATACAACATAATCAAACAATTACACATCACAGGCCTGTTAAGTTTTGCGTAGAGTTGTCCAATCTAATAAGTACCTAAGTCAATTCTTGTTTCAGGGTCTTCCTGCGGCTGATTTCGCGTCAGCAAATTTAGGAATTACTGGCACGGGGTTAAAAAATTAAATCTTCAACCTTCGGCTAAGGCTGCCAGTTCTATAACACTTTAACACTAGTAAACTCTTGCTTAACAGTAAACTTAAAGTTATGTAGTTAAACCCTGCCTAAGCTCGCCTTAGTCAAATTAAGCTTTTGGCCCGAAAAATAATTGCGTCCAAAAAAGACCGAAAACCCAGGGCTTTTTGATCTCCTACTACTGATCCTAATCGCTTTCATCAAACATATTATTATTTATGATGTACACATCTTTAATTTATTAATATATCTCTGGATTTCACTTCATATAGTCCCTTGTGCCGCATCGAAAGCCGGCGACATCAGAGCTGCGTGTGGGTAATACGTAATTAGTTATTTACATACAAAGGCGCCCACGACGCTTATGTAATCAACCATGAATCTTATAGTACATGGATAATTCTCAAAGAGTTAATTCAAGTGCATCGATAAACCATAGATTAAAACATCATGACTTTGGTCGCTAAGAGAATAAAGAAAGAAAGCGGGAAATTACATGTTTTACGATCTGTATGCTATTTTAAAGTTCATATCGACATTATTCTATGGTGACACAAAAGCTGAGCTCAAGGTAGTGAGCAACAAAGTTCAAACTAACAAAACTGCTGAGTGCCAAGTCCTCTAAATTGACGTTTTCAACACATTTACACAGGTTTAGGTAGGTAGGTTTAAATGTCCGCATGCGTAAATATTTAACTTTCACCAAAACAAGCACGTAAATTCTAAATCTAAGTAACTGTTAATTTACACCGTGAATAAACATAAACGTAAGCCATAATTATTTATACCCTTTAGAAAATTAACATAATTTAATTTCAACTTTTCAACACGCTATACGAGTATGTTTTAAAGAACCGGTAGTGTGAGTGTCAAGTATTTAGTGCCAGTACTTGAATGGGGTGAGGGTCTACAACTGGCCTCTGGAATGGCGACTTAGTAGCTACTTGATAAGTGATTTGCATTGTTATGGACGAGTATGTGCTAATCAATGGTGAGGCATCGAGTTGATGAACTAGAATTACTTGTTTTTATATTCCTACAGTTGGTCAATAATCATACATAGCAGTCAGTTACCTACTTATACCTATTATTTGTCTTACTCGTATTAATTGATCCTAGGGTACTGGGCGATCAATCTTGCCCAGCGTCTTTTGAGGTAGTTCAGCTATCGAGCAAAAGGTACCTACCCTATAGTAATAGGTCCTTTTAGATGCCTTTTGGGTTGAGCTTCACAATTCCAAAATTCTCTTTATAGAACGCCACTTTTATCATCTCAGCCTATATATGTCCCACTGCAGGGCACAGGCCTCTACTCGAAACGAGAGGGCTTGGTCCGTAGTTCTTTCGCGGTCCCCATGCGGTTTTGAGAAGGTTTATAGCAGTTGAAATAAAAATATAGTAATTTTACTCGGGATAATGGATAAAAGCTATAATCTTCTTAAAATGTGGTCGTCGAGATTGATTGGGAAATTGTCGTGTATTTTTGTCCGACTTCAAAAAAGGAGGAGGTTATCAATTCGGTTGTATTTTTTTAGTGTTAAGGTATGTGAAGTGCCGCAAAAATAAATAAGACTAACTGCGGGTAGTTTGAAAAACGCGCTCTGCTCATTTGTGATACCTTACAACTTCAGTATACTCGTGACCACAGCTAGTGCAATGTGATTGAACCATCGAGGTAACTAAGTGTATTAAATGTTTTACGAGATTTAGGGGCTGTTCCACCATCCACTAATTAGTATAAACCGACGGTTAAATGTGATGCCATCTCCGTCTATTCGAACAAAACAAATAGAGACGGCATCACACCTAACCGCCAGTTAGCACCAATCAGTGGATGGTGAAACAGCCCCTTAATTTCAGAGTGCTTTTTCTTTTTAATTGCAGTTTTTGCGTAAGTAACATTCAATTCATTGATTATATTTAAATTCTTATTATAAATTGCGCGTGCAATAATCGTCAGTTGAAAACTATAAAAACGAGTTCCTTTGTCTTTGGGAATACGATTTGCATTTTCGTGAATCAATAAAGCCTTGGTAATAAAATAATTGGTATTGTTGCATTCTGCACGCGCGTGACATTACTTAATCGAGTGGGCTTGTCTCCTTTACGGTTACCAATTAATATAAAAAAAATATTAGTACCTACAAGCAATTTACTAGATACCTATCATTTAATCCGGATTATTTGATGAGTAAACTAGATTACTCATCAAATACCTATAAAGTCGATTTTTTAGCATTGGAAAGAAAGTAAGCGATCGTCGCGTGTCTTTTGACTGAGAAACTCTTTTGAAAAATAAGTCATAATACAAGAAAAAAAATCAACCCACCCTTAACATAATATTTAATTATAGGTAGCTATTGTCTATGTCTGTCTATTATCTATTTTAAATAATATAAAATATATATGTATGTAGACCAACTACCGCCCCACCCTCCACGTTCCTTTACAGTAAAGTAAGGTGGGGGGTGGGGCGGTAGTAACACAGTAACTGTGTTGAAATCGTCGACCAAGAATGAAAGACAAAACCTAATACTCGTATAGGAATGACATGACAATTTGTGTCTTTATATGGGAAATTACACGAGGGCACGAATTATCGTACATTAACTGAACTGTTGAAATTATTACTAACACTTCTCGCAAATGCGTCCCTACAATAAATTATAACTTACCTACACTAAGATTCTTCACAACAAATCAATTCTGAGTAAATATGTATGTAAAAGGATTCCTAAATCCTAGGCTAATGGAATGTTAAATGTCAACGCCTTGCAATATTGCCCATATACTAAAAGTCTCTTTGTCTCTCTGACAGACATTTCCCCACGCAAGTGAGTAAGAAATACCAGTGCCATATACGCCTTTGCCAACTCAAGACCAACAAAACACTTAAAACATTTCATTTACTTAAAGGACACGACGTAGTTTATTTTTATTGGCAAAAAAAGGTGTGTGACATAATGACATAATGCAACGGTAACCATAAATTATTTAATTAACTGTCACATGTCTTTATAAATTCCCGAAATGAACTTTCAATGGAATCCGGTCTGACCAATTATGACACTGTCTTGTTTCTTTGTTACACTTCGTTTGTTTGCGAATGTATCAATTTCAATTTAATCGGAAACAAAGACTAATGTAAATTATCGTTTTGAGGTTATTTTTAATAAACAAATAATATTTCCACAAAACTGGACAGTGAAGTATCAAGTTTTTAAATTTTATCGACGATCGATCTTATAATTCCCCTTGCGTACCGTTGCAATATCAATTACAACGGTGTCGAATAAGGAGTACGCTGAAACTGTTATTTTTACTTAAGGGACGGTTTTTTTTTAAATAATCACCAAATAATTATAACTGTTTCACCATAAACAATTTCGAATTTAAAACATTAAATAACAATATCGAACTCTTCACTGAAAAGGTACAGCCATGTGGGCAAAGTTGTACATTTAAAATGAATCACATTTTTATCGCATAAGCATGCGTGGGCAAAACAACGCTCACCGTTACGCTATTAAACGTAAACACTAAAAATGTTTCCAATTTCTTGCGTGGCGTTGCGATAACAATTATAGCATAACAGTATTGTACAATTTGCTTCGTTAATCCAGTTATTAATCAAAGCAGTTATAGCGAGCAGAAGCAGAAACTTTGGAATTAAAAATGCAAATTTACAATTGTACGCTGAGATTTGGTTAGCTTTTGATTTTTGTACCGTTTCGGAAGCTTAAAAAATAAACTGCTCTTTCAATTATATTATAAGTAGAACGGTCCGTCAAGTTTTGGCTTTTTCGGTAGAACTTCTCACACCAGCCCCCTCAAGCCCTCTGGAGATGGTAACTTTTGACCATCAATCAACAACAACAACACCAATCAACAATCAACTCTTCTAATCCTCCATATACCATGCCTACGTGTTTAAGGTGGTCTAGAGAATTAAATATGGCAGACGGATTCCTTGAAGGCCATAGTGGTATACTTAGAAAGGTTTCCCTAATTCCCATTAAATAAGGTGAAAAGTATTTTCTTAGACTAACTGACTTAGACAACGCATATTACTTGAAACACGGAGCTAGAAATACTTATGAAATTTAGTAAATATATTCGCGAAAAAGTGGCATGAAAATGAAGAGGCTTTACTCAGTAACTCAGTAGTTCAAGTGGATGTGGGCTTATTTGATTAATTGATTGATTGATATTCGCGAACGAAGTCGCAGACAGAAGCTATAACGTACAATATCAACTTGCCCCCCTTACTCAGCTTACTTATCAGCCGATGATGCTCTTGCTGTGTCCAATTTTCAGGTTAGCTGCATGGACGGCTTACACTTCCTACAATACGAGTATGACTTCTTCAAAAGCCTGTTTTGTATAATTTAAGTACTTAAAGTATAGCACATACAAACTACTGAACTCAGAAGCCTTTATTACAATAGGTTTTCCCCAAGGATACCTAACACATTCCATTCACACATAAAAATAGAAAGTGTCAAGTTCAAAGTTAACGATGTTTTAATATCGATGATAATTATGTAATAACATAACAATCGGCACGACAAAATCAAAATATAATTACAGATTTAATTCTTTCTTTGAAAATTAAATCATGCAATGGACATTCCGGCGAACTATGACTCCATTCATAATGAGAGTGAATCAGAAATAATCGATCGCAAATAACGGTAACAGTTAATTCGAAACGGTCCGGTTTGATGAATCGGTTCATTATTTTTGCAATAATAAAGACTTTTCCTGTCTCGTTGGACGACCGGACAGGCCAGTACAGTCAGCAACAAAGATATGAATACAGCCAAAGTTTCAAAAATACGTATACACGACCTTAATGTTCAGGCAATAAAGTCCTGTATACATATTTTTGGCACTTTGGCTGTATTCATATCTTTGTTGCTGACTGTCCCAGAGCTTGACTACAACTGCTCAGATATAGGCCTCTAGGCCTCTAGGTTGGCAACGCATCTGCAATCCCCCTGGTGTTGCAGGTGTCTATGGGCAGTGGTGATCTCTTACCATCAGGAGACCCACTTGCTCGTTTGCCATCCAGTCGAATAAAAAAAAAATACGAATTTTCCAGGATAAGAACTATCCTATGTCCTTCCTCGGTACTCAAACTATCTGCATACCGAATTTCATCTAAATCGGTTCAGCGATTTAGACGTGATTGAGTAACAAACATCCAAACCTCCAAACATCTTCACAAACTTTCACATTTATAATATTAGTAGGATTTTAGAACCCATAGTGTTTTCATTGAATAACCAAATAGCCTTAAGCAACTATTTTTTTAGTTTTAATTTCTTATTTCAGAATAGTTTTTTTTTTCAAACAAACGGGTTAATTTCGTTAGGAAACTCGGGGTGTGTCGGGCTGTTATCACAGCGTATGTTTGGTGTGTCTTCGGATGCTTAAAGCAAACAATCTTAGCCATATTTTTAATCACTGACGTCACGTAAACATTTAGGCAGCCTCAAAAATTTGGTTGTTACAAAGACGACTGGTACACTACAAAGAGGCCGCTTAAAATCGAAAAAGCCTAATGATTAGGTAGGTAGGTGATAGTTGTTTCAAGGTAGGATTGTCCAAGCGAAAGTCTTTTGTCCCACTAGTCGGTCATTTCGGAGACCCAATAACCCCAATGACTGTACATAATTTGTACTGATTTGTCTGAGGTCTGTACCTCAAAATCTTTACTTATCTCACAACGTTTTAGACTATCGCGGTCATTACTAATTTTATGATTAAAATTCGGGTTTTTGAAACTTTACTTATATGTCATCTAGTAATAACTAGCTTTATCATAGTTTATTTATTAAAAAAAAAAAAAAATATATGTTGCTGCGAATCCAGGTCTTGCGCCGCTACTGTATAGGTAGTCATTCACGCACGATGACGCGTGCCGTGGTTCTTATTGCAATGCCTTTATTCGAAATTCAAATTCAAATGATTTATTCAGTAAATAGGCCGCAATGGGCACTTTTACACGTCATTTTTTAAACTACCAGCGCTTTCAGAAAGACTTTCGGGAAGAAGAATGCGCCGCAAGAAACTTGGCAGAAAGTTTAATGTCTAATATTGACAAAATCACGCGTCTTCGTAGATGGCACTAGGTACATACGGAGCAAAAGTTGACTATCAGCAGGTGGTTTTAATGAATGGATCTTTTTGTCCCTATGAAATTGAATGCTATCGCTTAAAGAATGAGCCGCTTGTTCTTTTCGTTCAGTTTTTTATTACTGAAGTAGAATAAGAAGAAAAGTAAATCCATTCTATCGTCATATGTATGATGTATGTCTCCGCCACCCCGATTGCCTAAGGTCGTTAGGCGTATGGGGCGTTTCTGACCTCACATCAACGTCAAATTAAGGAAGTAAAAAGACTGACGTGGACCTTACCATCAAAGGTATGATTATTCTGCAATAATATCTTATTTGTCTATTGTGGTTTGTGAATAGACAAAATTGACACGTGACGGTAAATAGTATGTTCTTTAATTGACCGTAAACTGTGATGATGATGATGAAGGAAATAATTTCCGAAAATAAAAACAAATTAATGCTTCTAACTTTAACGACGTACTCAATTCGAACTCGGCCTCGCAATTCTGAGCTTTTTGGAGTTCATGAGTGAAAAGAGAATGAATTCAAAGCAAAGGGTATGTTAAAATTAATCCGGGATATTTAAGTAACTGGTTGAGTTTGTTTTGATACTCCTGTACAGATTTGTCGCTGGAATATTTGATCAAAATGTAGTCCCGCCAGTACACTCTGAACATCGATCAATATATTTTCAACCCCCCACGAAAATAGAGGGGTGTTATAAATTTGACGCCATGCCTGTCTGTGGCACCGTAGCTTTGAAATGAGAGAGAGAGAGAGATAGCTGAGAAATGACAATATCGGGGGTTTTTCAAGTTTTGCTAAGCTAGTTAGCTAATTTATATGAGTATAACGACACTTACATGAGTATAACAACATTTACATGAGTGTAACAACATTTACATGAGTATAACAACATTTACATGAGTGTAACAACATTTACTTGAGTGTTCAATCAAACTAAACCAACCATCTGTTAAAATATTCAGGATTCATTTTAAAACACCTTTATTTAATGGTGAGTAGATATTCAAGTATCATGACGCAACATGAAAGCAACATGGTTTCTAGTGAGTATACTTTTGTATAAAATTATAGTTGTATGGTTAGTCATTGAGTGAGGCATAGGACCAAGAAGCTTTATTCTGTTGCGCAAAAGTAAATACTGTTCACGATATCGGAATGCAGTTTGAAACCATAACCGGATATGACTCCAGTCGTGCCTTTACGTTCGTAATTAACGACTTTTTGATGAGAGGAAAGACTAAGTTATATTTAAACCGCGTGGAGTGGCAATGTCCTTTCTTGGATGATATAGGAGTAGGTAATTGCAAAATTCTTATTTATAGAAAACGTAATACCTATTTCCGTAATATACCAAAAAAGAAGTTTCGGTTTATTAGATACATTTGTATACGGAAGGGCGTACCAACCTACGTACATACATACTCGTATTATGTATATCATATGAATGAATGAACTAAAGCAATTACTATCAAAGGTCAAAGTATTTTTTTAGTTCATTGACATGGACCTTCGCAAAGTAACGCCTGATGCAATATAAATTCAAATTCAAATAGTTATAGTTATACTTACTTAGTACTTTATGCAACTGTTACGTAATAGGGGTCCTAAGGGGGGTAGTATTGTTTATGTTGGCAAATAAATCAATTTTCTTCTTCACCTTTCATCTTAAAACACGAGTAGCCGAGTTTCATAAAAGGATCACACGAGTGTTTTAAGGCCCAATTACGTAAAGTTGCATACATTACTTTATCTACATCCATATATTAAATCCTCTATCATGCGTTCAAGAACCATTGAGAATGACCTGCATTAACGAGAACTAGGTAGGTATGTCTGCCCCACGAGCTGCGCCCGCTGATGATGATGATGTACGATACAGCCGTGTTCATAATAGAATCCAATGTCGTAATGCTGGTCATTACTGATTACCCATGGTTTTTGAACGCATAATAAAGGATTTACTATATGGGTGTAGATAAAGTTAATTATAGAGCTATGAGTATAATCTCTACTATTTTTTCAAATTCAATAAAATGTTAGGAACATAATTTTATTGAATGTTATTTTCTAGTGATGTAATTTCAATGCAACTGTACGTAATTAAGCCTTAAAACACTGATGTGACCATATTATGAAACTCGGCTACGCCTCGTTTCATAAACCCACACTCGTGTTTTAAGGACCCCTATTACGATACAGTTGCATAAAATACTATTGTCGACTCACTGATTGATTCAGACTGATGACGTTACTGATCGGAAGTCTACATCAATGCATAAGAATGTTGTAGTTCTTTTGAGCCGTAGTTTCCAATACCAACACAGACTTTTACTGTTTTTGAGTGCTACTTCCCAGGTACCATGCGTGACTTATAATATAGAATGTAGTGTTAATATTAAAAGTAATGCGATTTTTTTACTAGGCAGATCATTCTTCTTTTTTTAGGGTGACAACGATGACGACACAGTGTCCATGAGTGAGGACAAGAACTCTGAAGAAGTCTCTTCCCGTTCCCGTCAGAAGAAAAATTTGATTATGGGGATGAGGCAGATATTCGTACCGGTATCTATATTTCAACCCTACTAATGTTTAATGCGAAACTTTGTCACTCAATCATGCAATAATGTCTTAACTGATTTAGATGAAATTTGGTATGGAGAAAGTTCAAGTCTCCGGAAAGGACATGGGATAGCAATTATCCTGGAAATAGCATAGTTCCCGCGGTAGGGCTCTGGGAAGGTTTTGTCTGATGTGCTAGTAAATACCATAAAACTGGATTGGTTTCGCCATAAATGACCGCAGTTACTGGTGAGTCACCGGTGAACTTACGATCCGGTTAGATCTAACGGTGCATACTGGAACATAAGTACTTATTGGTACGGAGTTCTTTCCTACCGACATTGAATCCACTTGCGTAAGATATAACTCAAAGCAATACAATGGGATTTGTGTAAAATATCCTAAGCAATCGACAAACACAACACTTATTCTTGATACTACGAGTACGTCTGACTGTGGAAAATTTAAAGACATAATTTAATCTCTAACTTAAATACAGCTATACTAGTTGTTCCTCAACAAAACTCAGACCTCATTATGCATTTTCTAGCAGAATATTTTAGTCAGTTCCTACTTATTTAAGTTAGGAAATATATATCGTGCCAAACGGTCACTTTCCCCTTGCACAAATAACTATTTTTGTGAAAAGTCTTGGCCCCGCCACCAAAGTAATGCCTTATGACGTTAACGCTATTTCACCATCTGCGAATAATAGCGGGCTAGTTCATAATTGATTTTAATCGAAAGTTTACGAAATCAATGGCCTTTAGCAGTGATTTCATGTCATCAGTTTAGCATCACGCAAAGTAAAACCAGAATGATGGGCGCTTTCTTTTCATTGGCATGCAAACCTCACCGCCTCACCATTTCAAAGCAACTGGTGAATTTTATCAAGATTTAATCCGCTTGCTTTTACTAAAAGTGTTTCTAAATAGTCAGATTAAGACAAATAAATGAACAATACAAAAAATAAAAATATATATCTTTCCCCTTTTTCGACTTACGGTGGACACAAGCCTCCATTTCAAATAGGAGAAGAAGAATAGACCCTAACTCTCCCTTCCCTTTTTTAGAATTGATAAGAGACGGTTGCAACTTACGAAAAATGTGAGAACTAAGTTGAATGAATCGTCATATCATCAATCCAGTATCTTGGTTAGCAGGATTTTGCTAGGAAGTACGTTTCGCAGTTAGAAGAAACTTGAAGTAGGAATATACGTTAACAGTTTCACTTTTTTTGTAAGTACACCGACCAATATACAAACAAAGACTATAATATATTATATTATAATCTGTGATCGAAGATTTGGTTGCACGTCGCGGAATATCAAGTATCAAGTTCTCGGTCTTCAGTGAAAACAAAAACATACCCGTTCATCAGAATTAAAGTAAAATCACACCAGGAAAATCGCACTCTACTTGCAAAAATCTTAATGTCCTTGCAATGGAAGTGGCCCCACCTTCCTTTTTGGGTGTCAACAGCTTCCAAAGTGGGTCAACAGGTTTTTATCAAAACTGCCTATAATGTGGTGATTTTATTCATCAATGCGGACCAACTTTCGCTTGTTGATAAGCCTCCTTTTTTGGAGAAAACACAATGTTTACGAGCATCTGTTCTTTAGATTATTTACTTATACTGTTCTTTTGCATTGTTATCTGCGATTGCGATCTACATTTTTGTGAAATCGGAGAGATTTTTAAAGATGTATTTTATAGTTCTACATATTTTTTATACATTATTTTAATATTTTGCGATCTACCCAGTTAACTTGCAACCCCGTGTTTTTGAGATGTGGTCTTTTAAAGATATGGTCTTTTCGAGAACCAGTTGTTTTGCTACCTAAAGAAATGGTTCTTTTAAAATCTGGGCGTTATGATGAATTGGTCGTTTTGACAATGTAATCGTTATGATTTATCATATAAACTTTACCTCAAAACAATCAAGCAACTTTCGTTTCACAAAGCGAAAATGAGTAAATCAGTTTGTGGATTTCGTATCGGCGTTTCCCCTCATATGTAAGAATTGCGTCCAAAGTTACCACTATTTAAAAGGAAGCTACCGTAATATCGTTCAAACTTTACATAATAGCATTCTTTAGCGATTGTCGATTATTTATTTTCTTCCTGCAACGACTAGGTTAATGCTACGATTGGCAACATGTGCAGTCTATAGTACGGTACAAATCGGCACGAACATTAATGATTGAATCAATTAGTTACTAATTGAACTAATGAGTACAGCAATGATAATTGTAGTATCATTGTTACAATTAATAGTTGATTAATTTGCTCTCAAACGAATGCTTAGATTAGAACTTTGGCGCTTGTTTTATTTAATTTTTAATTTAAGTAGGTAAATATGCCATAATTTAGATGGGATTGTTTTTTAGAACGATGAACGTTATCGTCAGTATCAGCTTTACAGTTGAATAATTAATTTACGAAAGGAAATCTTGCTATCTTACTTACAATGTTTCTTGAGCCCTCGTTAGACATATTTAAAAAAAATGCAAAATGAAACGCTTCAACTCATCATTAAAAGTCAGAAACGGTCCGACTAGTTTCGAGCTTTTTGAAAGATAATTTTCATAGGTGAGTGCGTTTACGATGGTGGCGACTCCCGCACACGTCCCTACTTATAATCATGAGTTGATCCTTTTAAGTTTGTGTTTTTTGACACCCTGCTTTTAATACATAATAATGTTTCTTATTTAACTCGAGAGGGATCTCCATAGTCCGATAGTGCATCTTATGGTTTTTCGTTCTTGTGATTATAAAACGGGTCATACTAAGCGATATCACTATGTACATTACTTTCATTTTCATTAATCCCAGAAGAATCGTTGTTATTTCTATTAGAAACGATAAATGATTTAAAATAATGAATTTCATTGATGTTACTACACACTAATCGACTTGAGAAGTTAACCTTTCTCGCCAGAACAATTATCTATTTCGCTAAACGATCCGTAATCAAGAGATATCAGAGAGAGTTCAAATAGCAAAATTGCAAACGTCTAGCTTTCGAGTCACTGCAGTTTCTATTTCAGAGGTAAAGATATTATATTGATATTTTAATAGATATGACATCGTTAGCTTCGTAGCAATCTGATGGAATTTGCTCTTTAGAAACGCAAAAATGAAGAAATTAAAGATTCCTAATCAGAAAAGCAACAAACTACATAGAAGATACAGCACAAATATAATGTTAATGTCGCTCGGGAGTCGTCGGTTTTCTTCGTTTTCCTTCATTTTACGAGAAAGAAAAAGAAAACGGATCTTTTGTTTCATGATCCGTACGACATTAGCAAACTACGCTATTTGTATACCTACCCTTCGAATATATACTGATTAACTGACATCATGTCATCAGTTTATATTTAGATATAAAAAAACTTTGCTATGCACCATAACTCAATCCTGGCGAGCGGTGTGATCAAATGATCACGAAATATGAATTAAAAATTTACCTGAACTACCGGTCGTGCTTCTCGTGTGTTTCCTGTAACAATAAGCAATAGTATTTTTTAGCATAGCCGTAAATTTATTAACAACTAGCTTATACCCGCGACTTCGTCTGCGCGGATCTAGGATATCACGCGGTGGCGCCCTCTACCGGAATAAAAGGTATTTTATGATGATCCTTGGGGTTTAAGCTATCTCTATACCAAATTTCATCAAAATCGGTTCGTGGTTTCCACGTGAAAGCGTAATAGACAGACAGATAGACAGACAGTGACTTTCGCATTAATAATATTATAGTAGGAATTAAATGGTCAAGTTAGAAATATTTTCACTAATTTCATGATATTACATTATAACCTAACCAACTTAGAAAAGATGATATTAAAAAACGGCTGAACTGATTTTAATTAAACATAGCTGCACCACCGCAACTAGCTTTTACGTGGAAAAACCACATCAAAATCAGTCCATCCGTTTCTCAGAGATTGACAGCTACGATGAAACAGACAGACAAGCAGACATTGAGGGCAAACTTAAAACGCCCCATTTTCACAAGGTCGCTAATATACATTTAAAAACTACTAAGCCATATAAGGATGATTATGGGCACCGCAATTTATATCTGGGTGTTGTAAATAATTCCTAAGATTGCTATGCTAAGACCCAGGTGTAATTCGCAAAGGAAATGTGCATTACTTTTGTTTTTTGTGAAAGCTAATAACACTTAACATTCGCAACGCTCTTGAACCTATGTCTCCTCGATTATCTACGTACGAGTCAATTCCACGCATGCTGCCACAAATTACTCTCCACAGTTCTAGGAATAAAGGCTTCATCTGAATGAATTAAGGTTACAAATTGAATGAGGAAAGTTGGAGTCTTGGAGTACATGCAAGAAGAAAGCGGTTACGTTGGCCTGAATGGTACTGTCGCGGTGATGAAAGCATTACGTGACATCTGATGGGTTAATAGGCGAGGATGAGGACGCGCGTGACAGTACCGGTTTCAAAGTTACCGTAGCTTTGAGACTCTTGATGAATGAATTGGTCTGTATTATTAGTAGAGACTTATATGCAATTGCATTGAAATTATATTGAGAAACCGTGGTGGCCGAGTGGTTTGACCTGTGGCCTGTGGCCTCACAAGCAGAGGATCGTGGGTTCAAACCCCGGCTCGCACCTCTGAGCTTTTAGAAATTCATGTGCGCAATTACATTTGAAATTTACCACCAGCTTTACGGTGAAAGAAAACATCGTGAGGAAACCTGCACAACCTGCGAAGCAATTCAATGGTGTGTGTGAAGTTCCCAATCCGCATTGGGCCCGCGTGGGAACTACGGCCCAAGGCCTCTTATTCTAAGAGGCCTGTGCCCAGCAGTGGGATGTATATAGGCTGGGATGATATGAAATTGTATACTTGTAAATGCATTTCCATATTAAGCAGATTTTTATCGGTTATTGCATATTTCACCTAAAATCTTGAGATGATGCATATTTGCATTTTTTTTTTTATTCGACTGGTTGTCAAACGAGCAAGTGGGTCTCCTGATGGTAAGAGATCACCACCGCCCATAAACATCTGCAACATTATAAACAATATTTCTTTCTGGGTAGGATAGTTAACGATTCATTACAAGGAGCTTTGAGTGCTGACTTAAGCATCCAAATTCAAATACCCTTGCCTCAGTGGATGTGGCACAGTATTTTTCCACTTTTAGAAATATTTAAAGTGATCGAAGGCACCATTTCAATAATGAACATTTGGAACGTTAGCTCATTGTTAGAAATTGATCATAGACCTGCAAGAAAAAGCAAGTTTCATTACATTGCGGCGCTCGATTGGTCACTTCAAACTCGTTTGCTTTACAGCCTCGCAGTGTAATGCAGCTTGCGCCATTTTAACAAGTTTGGGCTTTAGAATATATGTGAAGTATCTACACTAGCACAGCTACCAGTTACAATAAACAATATTTCCGTGACTTTTCAATCACTATTCGAACTTCCTTTCAAAGCTCGGAACAGCTTCACAATCGTGGCGAGATTAGGCAATCGTCGGTCACGTCTATCAAATGGAAGTTATCGGTAACTAGAAAATTATAAGATTAAGTTAGCGCAGAGCACGGCGAATCGCAAGTAGCGGCCAGATATAACGGGCCAATCGGAGGAGAGATGGCCGTGTTAGTTACGAGTTGTCTGGTTTTGTTTTGATGGTAATAACGATCTGGAATAGCGAGGTACTATTCGAAATCAGAACTATCATCAAAACGATCAAGCGACTGAGTTCTGCTCATGCTTTTTTTACATTTCAAATAAAAAAAATCGCATTCAAATCGGTCCACCCGTTTAAAAGCTACGGTGCCACAGACAGACACACAGACAGACAGACAGACATAGCGGTTAAACTTATAACACCCCTCTTTCTCCTAACCTTTGTCTCAATGATTGTAGTTGTGGTAGCCAATGAGAGGGCTTGGGCCGTAGTTACCACGCGGGCCCAGTGCGGATTGGCAACTTCACACACACCATGGAATTGCTTCGCAGGTTTGTGCAGGTTTCCTCACGATGTTTTCCTTCACCGAAAAGCTCGTGGTAAATTTCAAATAGCGTGTTTGGACTTGTTGGAATAGTTTTATAGGGTGTAATTTAAAGAATGGTATCCAAGGTGTGATGACAGACCAGTCAGGTTGGCTATTTGGTTTACCATTAAAACGTGTTTTTAAACCCCGACGCAAAAAGAGGGGTGTTATAAGTTTGACCGCTATGTGTCTGTATGTCTGTGTGTGTGTCTGTATGTGGCACGCATAGCTCTTAAACGGGTGGACCGATTTGAATGCGGTATTCTTTATTTGAAAGCAGGTTTTCTAGCGATGTTTCTTAGACATCATCATCATTTTCATCATTCCCAGCCTATATACGTCCCACTGCTGGGCACAGGCCTCCTCTCAGAACAAGATGGCTTCTTAGACATGTTTTATCAAAATCAGTTCAGCCGTTTTTGAGATAACTTTGAAGTGAAAGTCGGGGGTTCTCCAACTTCTTGTTGGTTAGGTTATCAGTTTATTTAACTATACTGCAATTATTTTCTAACAAAAATCGTGTCAGCAACATACACGAAACGACGAAACTGACTGGTGACTGACCATATCGTGATTTTAATATCCATTGACTCATTAGTTTAACTTGAAATATAACAAATAATGACGGCATATCTAAGAAATCATCATCATCATCCCAGCCTATATACGTCCCACTGCTGGGCACAGGCCTCCTCTTAGAACAAGAGGGCTTGGGCCATAGTTCCCACGCGGGCCCAGTGCGGATTGGGAACTTCACACACACTATTGAATTGCTTCGCAGATTTGTGCAGGTTTCCTCACGATGTTTTCCTTCACCGCAAAGCTCGTGGTAAATTTCAAATGTAATTCCGCACAAGAAATCATACTATGAGTTTATTTATTGTTTTTCAGGCAACGTCCGATAACATGCTGACCCATTTGGTACCTAATAGTATTTTTCATCACACTTGCTCGTAAACAGGATCGTATCGTAACATGCAGGCTACCTTAGTTGCAACCCCCCAAATAAAACCCTCGACCTTAATGTGCTTGTCATGAAACCCGTGGTCGGTAAATGAGTCATTGCGCGTACTGATGGTGCTGCGCACCCTCTTGCTGCAGTACTACATGGACCACATGCACACGCACGTTGCGGCGCATGCTGCGGGAGGGGGAGGTAGAGGGCGACGTTGCCAAGAGCACAGCCTAAGGTATCGCCAATATTATTAATTTTCTTTTACAAATATAAAATTTTACTTGCAAATGTGATGAAAAACATTGTATGTCGCATGGGCGGTACTAGAATTACGAACATCAACTCATTAAAGCCCTCAATCTTCGATTTCGGGCTTCTAATAGACTCTCGTTCGTAATTCCTTATTTACCGCCCTTAAGACACAATGTACTATTATGCAACTGTATCGTAATAGGGGTCCTTAAAACACGAGTGTGGGTTAAAAAGTCACATGAGTGTTTTAAGGCCTAATTACATACAGTTGCATACAATATTTTATCTATGTATAGGTAGGTGTAGATAAATGTCTAAGGCTACCAGGAAAATAATGAACAGCGTACAATGTCGCAATCGCAATGCCATAAAACCAGCTACCAATTGGTATCGTTGCAAAAATGACAAATTATCGAACCAGTGAACAGTTGATCACATTGACTAACAGGTCCCACGATCCAGCATGACTGTTGCCACATGCTTTGGACTGTTTCGCAAAGTTGCTTGTCAATACGGTAATAATGGCGATGACTTATTGAGTAGGATTCCACGGGCACCCAGTGTATTGTGAAACAGATTAGAATCTTAGGTCCAGTACGCGAACGACTTTGTAATAAGTCTCGCTAGTCTTGCCCGTACCTAATCTATTTTACGACTAGAACGGGCCCATCTTTTCCCGCGACTTCCATTTTACAAAAAAATCAAAGTAACAGGTAAACAGCCAGTATTAAATTACCTAAATAGTATGCAACCTCGCTTAAACTTTTAATTGTCGTACGCTTTCGTAACTTTTAGACTGAAAGAAAAATAAAATAAAAATAAAACACACAAAGCCCACTTCAAAGTAAATTTTAATCGATTCTACTTTCGATACTGGACAAACTAGGTACTATCAGGTTTTTAGTGGTTTCATTAACACCTACACGTATTTTTGCCAATAAATCTCCTATCTAATCGTAACTGCTTTCGTTTCCATTGAAAAGTTACGTTTCTTCCGTCTGAAGCAGTTATCGGAATAAAATTACCGTAAATATATCGTAATGGATTGATTGCACTGTGCGATGTTATGGGGCAACCCACTATTATCACGCATTTGCACTTTACTGGTCCATTTTGTATTGCAATTAAAAATAAATAAAACTTAACAATCCGCGGCACACAGAAACACATGTTCAATCAATGTGACTTGTAATAAAAATATGAACAATTAAAATTAGCTCTCATTTTACACCTGCAAATGTGGGTCAAGATTATCCGATTTAAGCAACTGTTGCATCGCTTTGTCTTGTAATTTTATGATCGCTTCGGTTCGGTATGCGGATTATGAGAAAGCAATAGTGAATAGGTAGTAGTTACGAATAGTATAGTACTTATGAATAAGCTCCAAACAAACCGTCCAATTACGTAGGTTCAACTTTGAGAGGAGGTGGTCAGTCGTCGAATCCAACTCGGATGGGCAGCACTTAGGAAATTCCGCAACGTCTTTTCGTCCAAAATGCCTCAGTGCCTTAAGACGAAAGTCCACCAGTGTGTGTTGCCGTGACGAATTATATTATGGATCCGATTATAAATAGGCTCAGTTAATCAGCGAGCTATGGAGAGGGCTATGCCCCGGGGTTTCTCTACGAGATCGAATATAAATGAGGAGATACGTAGAATAACGAAGGTCACCGAAATAGCCAAGCGGATAAGCTCGTTGAAGTGGCAATGGGCAGCTATACAGAGAACAGATAGCCATTGGGGCCGAATGTTCTCGATTGGAGACCGCGGATCGGCAAGCGCAGCGGAGGACGTCCACCAACGAGATGGACGAATGTCCTGGTTAAAGCTGCAGGCTCACGTCACGGTAGATGCAGGCCGTTTTCAACCGAAGCAACTGGAGGTCTATGGGACAGGCCTATGTCCAACAGAGGACGTCCTATGTCCTAGACATTTCAGAATAATGCAGCATTCAACGTATTCAAATCAAGGTGCCGTACTTGGAGTAGTTTACGCTAAAATTACCAAATTAAACGGATCAACCCACGATTATAAGCCTGGAATGGTCCGACTAGTTTCGAAACTACTATTACCGACTAGTTTAGTTTTTTTAGGAAGATCTTACCGTTTCTGTTTGTGTAAATTTTAATGTACGATGACCAGGTGGTCCCAAAGGAAGACCAGCGCCGTTCGCAAGACTAGGGTAGGGACTTGGACTTTGGGATTACTGATTTGCGACCATTTCGTGACATGCATATTCTATTTTATTTTTATTTTTGTCCATTCTTCCCACTTTTTTTGTCACGAATATAAGTTTTCTTTCCTTCTTTCTGGCTTAGGTATAATCGTGAGTTGAACCGTTTCAATATGTAATTTTATCAGTTTGTCCCACGAGTTCAAGTACCTAATACGAGTATAAGTGTACGCTAAAGTATTTTTATTTATGCTTATTATCTATTTTATTATTCTGTTTTGGAATTAGTCCCAATTTAGATATGCATGTAAGTTGTAGTAAAATAAATGTAAAGGTAAGTTAAGGTCTAAAAAAGGTCTAAGTTTCATATACTTGTCTTAGCTAGGTACTAAGTATATCTACTATTTTGTTTTTATTTTTATCCATTCTTCCCACTTTTTTGTCACGGTTTTCTTTCCTTCTTTCTGGCTTAGGTATAGGTAATCGTTAGGTATAAATAACGGTTCACCGTTTTAATATGTAATTTTATAAATTTTTCTCACGAGAGTTTAAGTAATATTAGTGTACGCTAAAGTAAATTTTACTGACCTACCTGTTACTATTTGATTAGCTGGTGCTACATACACGGGAAACTATAGTAGAGGCCAATATAAATATAATTTATGGTAAAGAGGCCATATTTTATGGCGTTCAGCGTTCATACACCGTATGAGAAAGCGAGAATAATAAAACTTAGTCTATCTAGGATTACCATGGAACAGAAAAAACTAAACTTATTTTTTTCTATTTTGTGAGAATAACAATTGTAACAATCATAAATATATATTCCATTAGTTCGCTGTTGCCGCAACTTCTGCATACCGTGCCAATTTTTGACAAGGTAAAAAGTATCAGTTTATGTTTATTCGGGAATAGTGTAGCTTTTGACATGTGGAACAATTGGGAAAATCGGTTCAATTGTTCTAAAGATTTCTTGTAAATAATATATTATTATAAATACCTACATCGATTGTACAATAAAACTCACAGAAAATTTAATTATATTTTCTATTGTTATAAGTAACTGACCTAGGTATGGTTAAAATGACATCTTAACTAACACATGAAATCAACTGATTTCAGTGCCCTTAGTGTAAGTTTTCGGTTACAAAATGCGTCTCGATCGCGTTCGCGTTAAAATCTCAATTTGTATGCAAACACGAACAGCGCCTCTAGCGGAACGTTTGCGATGTTCGTGTTTCCATACAAATTGAGATTTTAACGCGAACGCGATCGAGACTTATTTTGTAACCGAAAACTTACACTAAGGGTACAGCTATATTACCAGCGAGTGAGGCTGTGGCTTCACTGAGGCGGAGACGAGGAGTGAGCGGAGGCGAGGAGCGGAGAGGAGTAGGTAGGGAGGGATTGACCAATCCCCTGCACTGCATGTCTGATGATAATGAGGCAGAGATGAGGAGTTAGCGGAGGAGAGGAGTAGGCAGGGAGGGATTGACCAATCCCCTGCACTGCACGTCTGATGATAATGAGGCGGAGACGAGATGTGGATTCAACTTATATCCCTACGCGTCTTCTCTCCGTCCGCTCGCCGCAGCCTTACATAGTGAAAATTGCGTGAAGTATAGTATAGATAAAAAACTTTATTCACAAACACGCCATTAGGTACAATAGGCTAAACGACTAAAAAAAGTGTTTAGTCCGTCAGTTATATTATAAAAAAAAATATTGTACACGTATTTTTCTTTTGTTTGACAAAAAAAGTTTCGAGTGACGTCACAATTGGTACGATTTTTACCTAATAGTGACGTCACAAGCGCCCACTCCGGAGTCCGGAAGTTTGATGATCTGTGTCGATTTTTAATAATTTTATTTGATAAACCAAAATATACGTCGAAAATACAAACTGAGACATGGATGCACAGAAAAACCAGAAAAAGAGACCAGCGCTGGGAATCGAACCCAGGTCCTCAGCAATCCGTGCTGCGTGCTATAACCCCTACACCACCGCTGGACAGGAATCTAGACACGAATTTTTCCTATGCATACATATCTCAGGTTGCTTATTTCTACTACGCTACTTATGCAGCAGCACTACCGACATCTATGTTCCGCTCTCATCGAGAGACGTCACACTCTTTCGGAACCAACCGCTCACCCAGACAAAAGATGTCGCTACTAAGCAATCAAATTATGATTGGTAAAGTAACAAATTTGGAGTTGAAATAAAAAATACAAAAAGACTCCAAAAAACCAATCACAAAATATACGTGTCCCATATTTTTCCATGATCTAACCAACGGACTAAAAAAAATGATATATTTTTAACCCAATCGTCATCCTTATTACCTATAGAGAAACAAACATGTTGAGTACAGTCGCCATCAGATATTTCGGAGCGGCCAATGTGATCAAAAGTATCGAAACAGCAACTCTAATACCTTATAACCTATAACCTTAGATGAATGATTGACCACTCACTCTGTCACATCTTCTGTGACATTTTTGGCACCGCCGTGACTCCCGATGACCCGATGACACGGTTACCGTGACCGCGTGTGACCCGAGACGCATACAATTGATAGCCATCTCGTTCACACGTCGCATGTGTGCTCTGCAGTTTATTTATGAGTAACTGTTTTATTTTTGTAATTAACGGCTAATAATGCTAATAATTTGTCATGTTGGTTAAAATTTGTTACCGTATACTATACGTATGGTGTGTTAGAGAGAAGGAGCGCCTAATCCGTATACCGCTGAAAGCGTGATACTTGTGCAACTTCTCTCCTGTAAGAGTTTGTCATCCTTTCGTCTACAATTTTATAACTATACATCAAAAAGGTAGTATATCGTCACTACCTTGAAAAAAGCTCGTAGCTCAAAATTGATACTTTTATTAGTAAACTTTATGTACATTATTTCAAAGGTCAATTTTGTTGACGTATTGGATTGAGATACGAGATTTTTTCAAAGTAGTGACGATATATCAAATAGTCTCACCAATAAATAAGTGCATAGTCAAATGCATTTTAAAAGTCAAAAATAGAAACCAAATTCTTTACAAATCTAACGAGTGTTTCCAAACATCAAATCAACAACGAATGCCCTCAACGTCAACATCCTCATCGGTTATTGTTTGAACATCCGGTCGCCGTTGGAAATACTGAATGAAGTGATTTTACAAGAAGTGACACCGTTCGCGTGGGAGCGTTGCGTCAAGACTAGATTTATAAGATGATAATGAACGAGATTGTGATGAATGAAAAATTGCTGCTTGACTTCTCTTTTAGAGCTTGATAGCAAGACAGGCCACTGCTATAAAAAAAAACTTAATTTATTTCTTAACATTTAATGGTGAGTACTGGATTTTTGTCTTTTTTGGTCTCAGTCTGAACTCAGCTTAAACATATCCTTCAACATATTATTATTTTATCGGAAGCCCAAAGAAAAAATACTCTTATTTCTGCCTAAGTATTCCTTTCATTATTTTATTACTGTAGGTTGGTTTGGCTGTATACAAGCATGTTATTTGACTTATTATTTATTCGTAGTCCTATACTGAAGAAATAACATGCTTGTATACAGCATCTAGGATGATTCGAGTTCTTTGAGGTTAGCAACATTACCAACGCCACTGTCGCGTCGTGAAGCGCGAGAAGCGGTTTACTAATGTTTTGGCGAAAATTATTTAGCAAATTATTAACTCCCAAACTATTTATCCCATATTTTTATTTAGGCGAAATTTCATTTCCCAACCCCAACTCAACGTTTCGCACTGATATAATTTCCCAACTAATGATTTGATAAAAGATTATTGTGCAAATTATTACCTGGGACTTTTTTAAGATGTCATTTGTGTTTTCGTCAAATGCGTTGATTGGCATTCCTTAATTTTGCAAGCAAACAAGCAAGCAAGCCATTATTTTTTTCCGTTCTGTTATTATAAAAAAAAACGCTACGCTTCGCTCCCGCCTTAGCCTTCTGAACCTCACCTATCCAAGTCGCTTCTGCCTAGTCTCGTCTTGCTCGCTCGCTTCGCTCGCTCACCGCCACATTGTTTAATTTTTATTCATTTTATTATATATCATGACTGATATAACTACCTTACGTATAAAAATTGGCCAAATGTTATTTGCCTTAGCCAATCATTTGCTACATAATTTTTTGCCACATAAAAGTATGATGAAGTAAAATTTTGCAATATAAAAATGTTGCGAAATAAGAAAAATGCGAAGTAAAGTTATGCCAAGGATTGGTTTGCCAAATGAAACTTCGGCGAAGGGTTGGTTGCTAAGTGAAATTTGGCGAAACATATTTCGCCGAAAAGGCAGTACACCGCGAGAAGCTGAGGCGGGAGGCAATGTTGCCAACCAGAACATTATTCTGACTGGCTGTTGTCCACTAGTATAATCCACGGTATTATGTCGATGTAAAAAACCGTCTTTTTTAAAAACGTTCGGTTAAGTTTCGTTTTTATTGCATGTCAGATGGCCAGCTAGGTCAAATGAAGTGTCATTCCGACGTTCACCACCATCGCAAACTAAGATTAGTCATGCATTCAAAATATGGAAAGGTTAACCACCCGTTATGTTACGGTAACTATTGCAGCATTTAAGTAGTCTCAGTTTTAACTTATAATAGTAGGCTATTATGTATGCAAACTATGCCATAGTTTGGCTTTTTACCGAGCAGACTGGCGCCATTTAAACCGTGCGTGTGAAAAAATATGCGGTCCGTTTAAAGACCCTATTCTTATTTGAATTTTATGACGGTAGGTTTTTTATGCCATACTAATCGCAGCATACACAGAATACTTTACCTCACTAAATAAAACATCATACCATTACAATATAGGTACGTCAGAAATATTTCAATACATATCTATTTTTAAAAATATGAGAGTAAGGCCGAGGTCGCACTACGGCTAAACCGTCGCGGTTTTTAACCGCGTCTCGTTTAAATCAAGTAAACTTAAAACGCCAGTGCGGCCGCTTGCATTAGTTTACTTCAGTGTTTTTCAACCTGTAGGTAGGGGGGTCGCGAAGTATTAGATGCTGGGAAAACTACTTCAGTAAAAAAAAAACAATAAGTTTAAAAATATTTATTAAGAAAATGTTAGGTAACTAATAATATTTGTCACAAAATAAAATATAGTCTGGCTAATGGAAGATGAAACTGCAAAACCGCGGCAAAATCAAAATTTTTTTTTTCATACTAAGGGGGTCGTGTCATCAAAAAGGTTGAAAAACACTTGTTTACTTGATTCACAAAGTCATGCGGTTGAAAACCGCGGCGGTTTAGCCGTAGTGCGTGCGGCCTCGGCCTTATCAGTGGCGTTGCGCCGTAACAACTTGATTCTCATCGGGTTGCCAAAATTATTACGTGACGTCAGTGATGAAAACTATGGAAAAAGTTGCATTATACTAATTACGAGATATCACATCCGAAGGAATGTCTAACCCACGCTTCATTCACTCTCTGGATTGCCTGCCATACGAAAATGATGTGCCTTGGTGAATTGATGACTCAAGTAAGGTATATCCAAACAATACCAAAGTATACGAAAGCTAGAGATTAGTTACTAAATCTCCCTAATCTTTACAGCCTCCTGAATCTTAGGCGACACATTTACAGATTGTCAAATGTTTACGGATGTCACTTAAAATATGTCTTCTGACGGTAACCAAGGTGAGTTATAAAGTCAATAAACTATGCGTCATGCGGAAGAATCTTTTGAATCATTCCGGATGGAACGCACCATTTATCGACTCGCTGGACAAAAGGTCATTTCATTTTGCCTTATACTTCTTATACTCAAAAATCGCCTTGAATATCATGTATGGGTAATTATCGCCGACATATCACCAACAAACTATTACCATACTTTATATCACCCAATACTTTAACTCTACAGCATTCAAGACGTTTGATGATAAGGACAAAGATACACATTACACTTAACACACCGTCCTGAACCTGAAACGGAATGTACAAATGCATGTAAAAGACAAATAAATATGGTGTACCAGGGCAAGGAGGATATTCGAGAGGAACACTGACGTATTATACCGTAGAAAAAATTTACGGTAACTAAATTAACCGCTTTCTAGTAATTTAATAGCACGTAACTAACTATGCAAATTTAATCCTAAAATATAATTGTAATAACACGCAATTTATTACAAAAATGCTCGCGTCAGTCGCGTCATAGATGCTAAACTGTAAGCCCCACAATGTTATGTTCCAACACCAATAGACGAAAACAGCAATCTAAATCGTTCTCCCGTTACCAATGATCGGAACAGTTACGCCTAACAGTTCGCTGTTGCACTCCACATGGCAAGGATCGCATGTGCCAACCTGCAGATTATAGGCTCAGGTTACCGCAAATTGATAGTCTGTGGTCACTTCGTGGAATGTTGGATTGTGGGAAATTAAGTACGCGATATACGGTAGATGTAAATGTTAGTGTTGGTGACGGTGGCCGATTTTGTGCAGAAACAAGGCTGGAATCAGCGACTGCAACGCTATAGAGCGTGATGTCTTTAAAATGCATGTAATACTTAGGCTCTGTGAATTGAACGATAGCAGCATAATCTGTGACATTAAACTGTGAGATACGTTGCAGTGATGTGGTGCAGTAACAACACGCTTTCCACCAGTTTGCCCAAATTTTTAACATGACAACAAGTATAGGTAGTAAATGCGGTGTTGCTTCCGAAGACATGCCTAACTTCACAGTCACACTACTAGCGTCGCAACTATGCAATGAACAGAAAAAAGTAATATGGTCTGTCTTAATTTCTGCAAACTGAAGCGTTACAAACTTGTTCAACTGTTCTCTTAAGTTTTTTTTTTGGTGGCACTGACATAAAATCTCTCCAGTTCGGAGAAAATTGTCACAGAAAATAGCACCAAAGTAACTCATCGACGTATAATTGTATAGCGCACTAGGAGACTAATAAGTAGGCACCATATTTAATCTGTGGCACGGGTGAGAGTCACGTAACCTTGTTACAGAAGAAAGCGCTAATTTAGCGAATAGATAGTTAATATGGGAGAAAACAACCTCGTTCCTATCTGTATCAGAGCCGTTCGGAATTCAAAACAAAATAAAACGTAAATGCTATTAATGTTCGTTTGTTTTTCGAGACAAACATGGCGGCCGAATGTTGTTCTTCTCTCTATATCAGAGGTGTTTGGAATTCAAAAACAAAAGTGAAAACTCGTACTCGTAAATGTATGGTCATTTGCTATTCGAGACCAACATGGCGGACGGTATTAAGGGCAAATGTTTTAGTGGTTCTTGCAACTGTTCGCCTACTACTAAACAAGTCAAGTTGAACTGTCAAAATGACTAATCTGCCCATTTGTTGTAGTTATATTAAGTATATATCTATTTGTCTCGGGGTCTGGTCGCATTCTGAACTAGTTTCTTGGTGATGGGATCCTATAATGTTCTATAGGTTTCTAACATTTTCGAGAAAGTTGGTAACAAACACAGAATCCTGCTCTGAACAATTAAATCTGATATTCATTGATTTTGCACTTTCATTACTTTTTAATATGCCAAACTAGTCCTGCAATAAACGTGCTTTTCTCAAACATGGCATGAAATATTGACGTTGTGTTACAAATAATAGGCCGAGAAGTATCGCGCTGCAGGCGCTGCGGCTCGCCTGCCTGCGCGCGGTCACTCTAGCGGCCTGCAAAGAGATTTCATACAACTTTGCAGGCCGCTGGCCGGCAATGCGGCCGTCCTTTTGTTTCAACGCGTGCTCTCGGGCTCGGCCTACGCCAACAGCACAGCCAGCGCGACACGCGCGCACGCAACAGGGCGACCAGACTGGCATCCCGCCATGCTTGATTTCTTGTTTTTTTATTTTATTTCATGTCATGTTTGAGAAAAGCATTATATAAGCCTCGGCTGGAACGTGGGGTTGCCGGCCTCGCTGGGCTCGGCCGTCTATATCTGCTTGGCCGGCAACCCCCTACTTCCCGGCCTCTACAGTAATGTACTATTGCTATACGGCAGGAACCTGGCCCTACACTACGAACTGCAAAACTCGAACTTCGGATGTTTCCGTCCCGCTGCTGCTTATGTCATTTAATACGCGACGGTGCGATACGAACTTCGATTTTCGAGTTTCATAGTAGCCCCTCTGAGGACATAATGTCTAACGCGCTGATGTTCGCGATAGCATTCACCATCTCTTTCTACTCTCATCTTGTACCGCGTGACAGAAAGAAGTGGTGAAAACGATTGTGATTCCAAGTGTGTTAGACTATAAGGTATCTGATCATAGAATACAATTTATTCACTCATACGATTAAAATTTGTGGCAGTCACGCTTCAATGCGTAAGAACACGTATAATGTAATAAAGCATGTTTTTTTTGCTAAAACATGTAATCGTTCATAACTCATTCGTAAGCGATCATGCGAACAATATCCTTGACATTTCCTGATCTGTGTTTACTTCCTTCTAAGTAACTATGTAGGGAGAACACGTCATTGTACAAAAATAGCCTAAACTTTAAAATAGATCTTATTGGACTAAAAATAGAGGACTGGGTACAGAAATAGGAGACTTCTAGCCTTTCTGCTACGACTACAATTCAGAAGATAAACTAGAAGAATTAAATAAAATGGAAAATTTTGAGATTACAAGTGGATAATATCCAGCAGTCCAAAAAGAGGAGGACTTATACACCTGTCTAAATTAATGATACTTAGCCGGACGATCATTCTTTATCTATATCCTAAGTTATTTCTGCGCAACAGACGTCCTAAACAAAATAATAAAACCAACCCAATTCTGGAAAAGTAAAATATAAATATTTATTCTCGACTGTTGAGTCATTGATCTTTCCGCAAATAAGGATTTCCGTAATCTGGATCCCATATCCCATCGAGTAGTAAATGGAAACGTTGCTTACATTATTACACATTAATGCATTTTACTTTATTTTACTCTATTGAAAATTCACACAACAGATGGCAAATCCAATTAATTTTCTCATTATCACAGAACATGCATAATAATTCACAGTTTCCTGTGAAGCAGTAACGAAACGCACGCATCTAACACCCACTTATCATAACTAAGCGGCTGACAAAAACAACACGCTACATCGCTCCAGTAACGTCAGCGTGATCGTTTTCACGGTACATTGCGTTTTGTTTTTGCTTTCGTCTGGTATTTATTAGTGATTTGTCACACGCATGTTGAAAAAAAACAAAGTCCTCTGGAATTTGGACAAACACTTATAGCAACAATGTGTGATGGATACTGGAGGACCGATGCTAAATATAATAATGTTTAATTAAATATCATGTCGTCTGATATACTTAATCAATTATTTAATGGTGTTCCCATCTTACGCAGATAGAAATTTCATAGAATTTCGTTTCGAAGAAAATGCTTCATACAATATTTTGTCCTTGTATTTTTACTTCGAATATTATTCTTTCAATAACTATTAACTTGACTGCAACATTATTTAATATAAAAATAATTCAATGAATTGTATAATCTATTTTTTTTTACGTAACAAACTTATCATATACATATTTTAGAATTGTTTTAACAAACATTGTTTGTTTGGTAAAATACGGTACAATTGGATCGAAATCGCTACCAGAAAAGTAGGTAAGGTTAGAACTGCGACCTCACCAGAAAATGAATAATACGAGAATGAAGAATATTTGATTTAATGAAATAAAAATAACCTACACCTACCAATTACGCCTACGTGGTCGTTATTGACAGCCGCATGTATACGGCAGTGTCAATATCATTACTTAACGCGTGACCTAACTCAATGCCGCGGCGATCGACTCCGGCGCATCGCTAATAAATAATAAATATTCAAACAATGCGCGCATAACTCTTATTACAGTAGTTACGCGAGGTCGTTAAGGATTCGTGGGTGATGTAACGTATTGTCTCATAGGCTTGGAGAAGTAGTTTTTCAAGAAAACTGTTCGATTCCAAGCGAAGCGAATTAGCTCGTTGAAGTGCCAATGGACGGCCATATAGCACGGAGAACAGATGGCTGTTGGGCACGAAAAGTTCTCGAATGGAAACCGCGGATCAGCAAGCGCAGCGTAGGATGTCCAATAACGAGACGGACGGATGACTTGAGGTCGTATTGCCTATTTGCCTGACGTTTGACCACAGAATATTATAATAGTACTGACGTACAGAATGGCCACGCTCCGCCCCGCACGGATTCGAGTTACCCCACCCCTCAAGCGTAGATTGCAGGAAAACCGCAGGAAAACAGTCTGGTCACACGGCGCTAAGTTCGGGAGCAATTATTTTGCGAAATGGTAACGGTACCCTATCTACTTCCTTTTATAAATAAAATAATGATTTCTGAAATTATTGCGTATACATGAAATAACTACCTACCGAATAATTCGTTTAAGTTTGTAGTCGTATATCTATTGTAACTGAAAATAATAATGCTGAAATACACAGACAGACATTTTAAGTAGGTTTAAATAAATAGGTAAGATAACGATTACATTTATTTGCACATATCTAAGCCATACCTACATATAAGTACCTTTAAATGACATTGGTAGTTGATTCTTATAGTACCAGGGTTTTGCGACAGTCAGCCCTGTGTATCTTACGCACACATTGACGCGTGTACAGACGCCGTCGCGCTTATGTAGATTCAAGAACGCGTATTTTGTACGTCTTGACCGCCGTGTGGTTTGACGCTGGCGATCGCAATTAAGTAAATGAGTTTTTGTTGGCGATATCAGCAGGGCTACTACGAAACTCGAAACTCGAAGTTCGTGTCGTGCGGTCCCTCTGACACTTATACTATTTAATACGAGAGCGAGAGGGACGGTACGATACGAACTTCGAGTTTCGTAGTAGCCCTGCTGTCATATTTGATTGCGATCGCGAGCGTCAGAAACGTTAGGCAATAGGGCCTCTGGTTAAAGCCACAGGTTCTTGGTGGATGTAGGCCACTTCCAATCGAAGCAACTGGAGGTCAATGGGGGAGGGCTCCTATGGTGATGATGATAATGGTCAATTCCTCTAAGCTAGTTAGGGTTTCCTATCGCTGTGTATCGTGATTCGAATTAGAAGCATTTAAATGGTGGTCGCAACAAAATATGTACGGTACCTTCCTAATACCAAATGGAAATAGAATGAGTCTGAGGAGCCTGTACAAGTGGTTTTAACTATTCCGAAATATCCCAGCAGATAAAGGGTTACTATGGCTAAATACCACCATAATATTTTTCGATGGTATACTGATTTAAAATATAGTCACAAATTTGATGTTGTGCACCATTATTTTGTCGACTGACGCATAAACAGCTGCTTACAATTTAAAAGCTATGCTAAAATCAAACATTGGGTACCACCAACGCCAATTTCAGCTTAGGGCCCATTTTGCAATAGACAGTCGTTTTTTTACGAGTATGAACACATAAATCTATCTTCGTACGAATCAGCGCAAACTTCTTATTGTTCCAAATCTAGAGCACTATAACATAATACGGCCATAAAAATAACAATATTGTAACATCGATAGAACAATAATCAGCAGCATCGGAACCACGCTCCGTAGATTAACCATGCTGTTCTGAGATAGAAAGAACCATCTTATCTAATGTCCGAGATTACGAAATATCGCGAGGTTGCTGGCAGTCTAATGTCTTTCTTGTAACAGTTTATTCACTCTAGCCTTGTAAAGCTCTTTTAATTTGAATAGGAAAAAATAACAATTAATATAAAAAAGGAAGATAATTAAAAACATAAAAATATTCAGCCACGTGATTCATCAAATTAATAAAAAAAATATAGAAATAACACATTGATATATGTGCAACAAACCTCGTCAAACCTTATAAAAAATACAAACAAACAAACAACATAACAAATTTCAACATATACGATCCCCGCCCAGAGTCCTGCCCAACCCAAAGGTCCCATTAGGTACACGACCAGCAGCATTGCCCCGCTCAATAGCAATGGAGATCTGTTGAACTAACCACGACCACGAACCTGAGCCGGGTCGTTTGGAAGCTCTAAATTGTATTTCACCACTAATTTGAAAAAATCTCGTAACTCAAATCAATACTTCAGCAAAATTGACACTGGAAATAAAGTTCACTCAGAAAATTATCGATTTCGAGGTACGAGCTTTTTAAAAGTAGTGACGAGTTAGGGGTTAACGATTTATTCGCAATGAGACCTACCTATGTTTTAGTTTTAGTGAAATATTTAGGTAACTCGACATGTTTCGGACTTCTTTTTTCCAGGAGTGCTTTGGGTGCCAGAGATTGGCTTGCTCATTTCGTTACGTTTACCTATCTACACTAATAGGTACTGATACTAATAACTACATTATAGCCAACAACTTTGTCTGTGTCCCGTTCGTTTGTTTGCCGGAGTACACTAGAACTGGCCTGTGTTAAACTGGAAAAGCAAAAAAAAGGAACTTTACCGAATCGTGTTTTGGAAACACTCACGCGCTGAGGAATACGATCAAGATTAGAACATTCCACAATGTTTCAAAATGCATTTTTAGTGTATCGCCTTTTAAATATGCCTGAGTTTGTTACAAATGCTAGTAGCTTCAAATAAGTGAGACAAAATAATTCAACAACTCACAACAGAATAATATTTATTTGCTGAAAGTAGAATCTCATTTGAAGACTATTTAGTTAAATTATGTAATAGTATTAATAATTGAGCTCTTTTCCCATTATACTAAACGAACTAAAGGGTTACTTCCTCGGACACGCTAGCGATCACTTGGCCAATTTTATGACTTAAACAAGGTAAATCAACTTGAGTTAGGTTTAGGTCATTTTGTAGGTTGAGGACCCATAATAAGGTAATAAAATATAAATAAATAAGGTAATAAATAAAATTATTTCAGTATGTAGGCTCGGTGTAGGCATCTCGTTACAAGTTATCGAAATATCACAAATAGTATCTGGCGGTCTGCGCATAACGGTTGTTTGTGCATTCCTTCTAACGGATAGCATGGTTAGATGACGTTGTGAAAACACTAACGTGGCGTAAGTGCTTGTTTAAAACCTAGTTGGAAGTAGGAAAATCGTGCAAGTTGCATTACATTGCGAGGTCGTAAAGCCAAAGAGTTTGTAGAGGCCAATCGAGCGCAGCAATGTAATGCAACTTGCACGATTTTTCTTGCAAGTCTAAACTCGGCTTATGAATGGGATAACCCAGACAAGCGGACTTTATTTGCTAAATTATCACTGCAATGACAGAATAATTGCCCTTTATCTTTTTAGGATTCCATAGGACCAAAAAAAAGGACCCGTTACAATTTTTATTAGCGGCTTATATGTTGATGCTGGCGACTGTGCTATGATTAGTAGTTCTTCGGATTACTGGTCTGTAAATATACAAGGTGAAATTTTGAACGTGATGCAAAATTAGTGTCACACACAACACAACAGACAACAATTAACTGAGCTTACAGGACAGGATAATACAATTGAAATTAATCTGGTAACATTTTCTACGCCTTCTTAGTAAGCAAGTATTGCATGGTGTCTCGGTTTTAACGGTATAGTTTGATGAGAGCAATAGAGCTTATTAAGTTGTAAACGAGAATATGGTATTATGGCCATCTCGTTTACAACTTAATAAGCACTATTTTAAGTATACATATAAATGTACGGTACCTATTTATACTAAGCAATATTTGCGCGAAGTACCTAAGTGGGTATACCGTACCCGTACCTAAGTAGGTATTTCGCACTTTAAATACTTATTTACAACATTGCCATTGTTATAAAAGTTTTTAATGTTTTACGGTTATTTACACTAGATATAGGTACCTATTTGTCAGGAGGTGTATGAAACTGAATCTCGTGCCAGAGACAGGCCGTATTGTTCGCGATCGCAATCAAATGATAGATTTCACATACAAAAACTGTCATTTGATTGCGATCGCGAGCGTCAGAAACGTTAGACAATACGGCCTCTTATTGTCTAAAACACTTGGAATCACAATCGTTTTCACTACTTCTTTCTGTCATACGATATAAGACGGGGTAGGAAGAAATGGTAAAGGCGATCGCGAACGTCAAGTGTTACACAATAAGGCCTCAGAGGCCGTTTTGCCTAAAGCTAGAAACACACTGACGCCGGAGGCGGAGCAGTTGCGGCGCGGCACGGAGGCGGTGCCGGTTGTAATATTCGAGCTAACGTGAAAGAGGGCACACAGAATACCGCGCCACGCTTATTTCCTGTGCGGTATTCTGTGTGCCCTCTTTCACGTTAGCTCTAATATTACAACCGTTATCGTCTCCGCGCCGCGCCGCACCACCCCGCCACCACTCTCTGCGTTTCAAGCTTAACTTTACTGCCGCTCGCGATCGTTATCAAATGGCAGATTGCGGATCGCGAGCGCCAGAAACGTTAGGCAAGTAGCCTACGGTTGGCACCTTTTAAAATTAATTTCGCTCTAATTTCCAGTAGCAATGTACAAAAGCGAATGTTTTCGTAGAACACAATTGAATCTCAAGAACTGCTGAACAGTTTTTTTTCGACACTCCTTGATTTCCATGAGCTAGGTAATTTTTATCCCCAGAAAGTGGAAAGTTGCAACAGCTATCTTTTACAAAGCAAGCCATTAAGGATACCTTGTACTTGATATTCAAAGCCGTTAATATAACGATCGCGGTCAAGATTGTAAACGCAAAATTGCAGGAAAGCCGGCTCGAATGTCTGACACGGAATGCTGACACTGTTACTGGACACTGCTGCACACGTGGGACGCTATACTGTTACTGTCAGGTTCTTGACTCGGGGATCCATCGATAAATTTTTAGTGCGATGTTAAGTCAAGAGCTGAGCATAGAGTCTTGAAATTTTTTAACAAGTCCGTCTCAGTTAGATTTTCGATAACATTATTGCCGAGGCCGGGAAAAAGCAATTCGTGGATGAGTAGTTGACCTTACCTACCTACCTACTACCGTTATCGAAAAAACCGAAGTCCTACGTAATTTAATAAGACACAATCTTACCTACCGTTATTGAAACTATACGTATTAAAATGTCAAATCTAAGTCCCATGACAAACGAAACCAAATAACTCGACCTACATCAGCAATAACGCCGTAAATTATTAATTATCAATGGCGATTCCTTAATTAATTTCATGGTAACCGGAGAGGTGTGTCAAAAGAACGCTAATTCGGTTTATGACGCGCCTGCGATTCCAACTGTACACTGCGATAGCCGGCAGTATCAGCATCATCGTTAGCTAAAAGACTTTCATTGCTAGACATAGGCCTCCCAAAAAAATGAAAACCGGCCAAGAGCGTGTCGGACACGCCCAAAATAGAGTTCTGTAGCCATTACGAAAAAAAATAAGTAATATTTTTCTAATGATTTCGTATTTTATACGGAATCTTCCAAGTTTAGGTAATTTTTCCACCCACCGGTTTAGATTTTAGAGGGGGGGGGGGACGCTCGATTTAAATGAATTTGCACTTTAAAGCTGAATATTTCGCAAACAAATCATTGAATCAAAAAATCGTCGTAGCAACTCTGTAATGGTTTTAAAAGACCTATCCAACGATACCACACACCATAGGGTTGGATGAGAAAAAAAAATCACCCCCACTTTACGTCCATGGGAGGGAGGTACCCTAATAACATTTTTTTTTTTAATTTTTTATTATAGACATGGCGAAACTATAAGGGTTCCGTTTTTGCCATTCTGGCTTCGGAACCCTAAAAACGAAATCCGAGCCCGACGTTTGTACTTTTCAAAATTAAATTATTTGTAAAATAAACCGGGATGAGTGTTGTTTTCGAATTAATTTTAAAACACCATTGTAAACCACAGGACAACTCTATCTGCAGGCAGATGTTTTATTTATTAAAATATATATATATATATTATCAATGGGCGTTGCCCCGACCACCTAACAAATTCGGCGACATTTTTAATCAATTGCATACAAGACGTCTACTTTTTGCAAAATTTATATATCAACTGAAAAAAATAGGTGATCACACTGGTCCAGCACCAATATCTGCCAAACAAATCGTGCATAAATATCTGATACGACTCTATTTCTAGGGCTGGTAGCACGTATCAGATATTTTTGCACGGTCCTCTGTGACATATATTAATGCAGGCGACTGTACCGGTAACATCGCAAACTATTTCCGACAAATTGTACTACACACTCGTAGTATAAACCGGACCACTCTCGTTTTCAACAAAAGCCTAACAGCCTAATTGGCTAAACACGTTGAAAAGCGAAAGCCGGCATCAACTCACCATCGACACTAATCTGAGCCGATCCCCAGATAGTGACGTGAAACAATGGTGCCCGTTCCGCTGTTGACTCTTGCGCAGCCCGTGCCTAGAGAACCCTATTGCGGCACGCGAATTAGAGTAATTGAGGGACGCAGGAATAACCATAGTCTAAAAGGTTCCGTAACTTTTAAAGAAAAAATAAATAAAACAAATTTAATTTAGTAGGTAAGTATTAAGTTTTTAAGTTAGGAACTACCTAAGTTTCATATGGTTATTTTTTCTTAAATCCTTTGAATTTGTTTGTGAAACAGCCCCCTTATGCAAAGGTACCGAATTTTTGTCCTATGAAGCTGCCATCTCTTCGTTCCCCTGTGACGTCTGTGAGTCTCCTAACCTTTTAACCTTTAACACTTTTTTCTTTTTAACCTTTTTTTGTTCTTTAAAAAGTTAGGTACTTTTAAAGTATAAATCAACTAACCTAACCAACAAACTTCGAAAACCCCCGACTTTGTCAAAATCGGCTCAACCGATTTTGAAGAAACCTGTCTAAGATGATTCTTTAGAGAACCTGATTTCAAATAAAAGAAGTCGCATGCAAATTGGTCCACCCGTTTAAGAGCTACGGTGCTACAGACAGACACACACACAGGCACACAGAGGTCAACTCATAACACCCCTCTCTTTGCATCGGGGTTTAAAAATAAATAACTGTCGAATGCACTGAAGTCTTTTGAATCATACACTTAATTTGGGAAACGGGCTAAAAATATATAAGTACTACCTTCTTGTATACATAAATGCATCAGTGTTCTATAATACTCTAGAGAGTAGGACAAACAAATGTCTCTTTATGCCCTACCCTGTCTAAGTACCTAAGGAATCGACGCGCTGCTAGACTCAAGCAAAACCATCGTGTGTAGTGCATTCACGTCCTATGTTATGGTTTGGTAATGGAATCTGTGTGACATATTCATATAAAAATCGTAGACGGGTTTTACACGAAAATAATAAAATAAATGTGCCCCGAGACATAGCTATCTTCCACGTTACTTATTGTCAGGAAGCATATTGATTTAGTTTTGTTCGCATCACGTAGTTCTAGCTAGCTACAAACAATCGCAACATAGCTAACAAGCTGTATCGATGGCCATAAAAGCAACGTAAATTAATGATATCTACAAGCACCCATTGTGCTAGGTACAGTTGCAAATCGTGCGAGTTTGTCCAAACAAATAGACAACGGTCTATGCGGTATTTGGGCCCTGGGAAACGATGAATTTTGAGAATTGTTCTTTTCCCGTTTGGCTGTTTAACGGTGTAGTTGAGACTGCCCCCTGTACCACAGAAGTTACAAGTGCTACAATTCTACAAAATTGTTACGTTTTACTAAGAGAAACTTAACAATTTTGTAGCATTGTAGCACTTGTAACTTTTGTGGTACAGGGGGCTGGTGACAGTGGTAGAAAAATTTAACACTATTTGCTGTATAGCAATGGTAGACAGAATATGTCTCAGTTCTTTGACCGAACAACTGCTTTGATTGCAAGTAGATACCGTTGTTGGAAATGATTAACGCTTTACTGCAACTTTACAACAAACCCGTGCAAATATTATTAAAAAAAAAACTAAATTTACATTTAAATAAAATTTTGCACTGCCTACTTCAGGAGCTGATCAAAAATAAGATTTGAATAAATATACCTACCTACAGTCACAAGACGGGAATGTCGAGGTCGAGCCCCTTGTGTATTTTGTGTAATTTAGTAAACAACGTAAGTAATATAAAACAAATGAAAATCTGAAAAGGAAAACAGTCAAAACCTTTTTTTTTTGAGGCATTTTTAATCATGTTGCAAATTTAAAAACAGTGACAAGTGGATCAAGTATCCCGCGTTAGTAACAATACTTACAAAAGTTGAACTAAAAAAGTACCAACAAAAAAAACGGGGCTTAACGCGGATGCATTCTAAACCGTTTGTTACGACACAAAACTTACACTGAGTCTTCGTAAGTCGTACATAATTATCACCAATGATACTTAAAAATACAAGATGACAAACAAATATTTATGAATCAAAACTACCTATATTATAGAGGCATTAAAACTAGCCGCACATGTGGAACGAATAAGTAAAATGATCATTCGAACTTTCGATGTCATTCTAAAATTTCATTTAGAAAGCCACTTAGTGATTGACCGATGGCACGTGAAATATATTCAGTTTAAATAAAACGAATTATCAAATTATAGAGAATCAATGGCTGTACCGGAAGTTCAGGACATTACGGGATTCCCCGTTTCCGGTTTTGGTTTCCGATGAGGTTACTGGTTGGGATTACACAGGCATTATGGCATGTTAAATGTTGGAAAAAGAACAATTTAAACGGTATATTTACCATAGACAATTGTAATTTTTCACGTTGTTTCTCATTTGTCACAAGAATTGAATAAGCTAGGGACTATGGAGGGCGAGGAAGAAGAGGAATGCCAAATATCATCGGAAAACTACTAATTATGCAATAAATGGTAAATTTATATAATTCCAACATAAACAACGCTTGAAAAACAAAATATTTTTTTAATTTTTCCTAATTATAAAACTACTAAGTACGTTCATTTCATGCACCTCAAGATAGCTACTCCACCGCCAATCTGAAGGAATTAGAAATTCATATTTTTATTTACTGCTTACGGCTGGACACTTCTGCAACCTTTTTACGTATTTCCATTTCATTTCATGCTAACTATTGTGGTGCAATTTACTGTAAACATTGAACAATCTCTACTAGGACGAAACCACTTAATTAATAATTTAAAACTAAAGTTTTCTTAAAATCCAGTGTAACCTGCGCCTGCGGTTTTCAGTCAACGTCTACTTACTTTAAATGCTTAATATTTTTTAAATTACGTTGTCCATAATTCATCTGTGCATAAAAAATCGTGCATGCATCATTAAAGATAAAACATAAGCATTAAACGTAGGATTTAGCTAAGCTTTAGAGCGTGATCTTGGCTCTTGGCATCTCAGAAAGATATGATGTGATTCCATGACTTCATCAGACACACTGACATCATGTTTATGAGTCTGTTAAAAATTTAAATGAAAGTTTACGAGTCCCGATTTTATCATTAAATGTAAAATGCACGTTCCCGGCATGGCGATGTTTAAGAATTTTAATCACTTAGCTATTTAAATGTGATAACGAAACTGGTTTGACGAGTGTGAATTTGTTAAAATTATGTTTATGTAGCGCTATCGTATATATCGCTAAAAAGAATGTTTCTATACTATTTTTAAACCTACAACCGACAGTGGTATTGTAATACTTACAGATATAATAACTTTCGTGATTTCTACTCATAGTAATTTTTCGCAGCGATGTGGTCGAAATGTCGAGGTGAATTTTATCAACAAATTGTTGTATTAAATATAATGACCCGGATAACTCACGTTTTAAATCGAGTTTAGCTCGACATGTTTCGGGCTAATCCGTAGCCCTTCGTCTTCGGAGCAACGCGACTCAGCGGCTGCTGCAACACGCGCACTGCGCGCCGCCGCTCTGCTCGCGCGACTACCCGACGCAACTGGCACCGGCACACAACTACCCGCGTTTTCATCGTCATTACAACTGGGTCATTATATTTAATATGAGTGAGTCTCACGGTAGTTTCATGTTCAAAACAAATTGTTGTCTTTTTAACCCCCGATGCAAAAATAGGGGTATAAGTTTGACCGCTATGTGTGTCTCTCTGTGTGTGTGTGTGTGTGTGTCTGTCTGTGGCACCGTAGCTCTTAAATGGGTGGACCAATTTGAATGCGGTTTTTTTAAAGCAGGTTTTCTAGCGATGGTTCGATGGTTCTTCTCACATGTTTGATCAAAATCGGTTCAGCCGTTTTTAAGATATTAAACTTTGAAGTGACAAAGTCGGGGGTTTTGCAACTTTTTTTTGGTTAGGTTATAATGTTAAATCAGTATCCATCGGTTTACTTTTATTAGTTACCTTGATCTACTTTAAAAAAAATAACAATTAAATTACGATGCGACGTCATTCGTACAGACCTACAGTTATATATTCGGAATGTTACAGTAATTCATTTCTAAAAGCATTTTTCTATAAAGATATAGGTAAAGACTATCCAGTGGCGAAGGGCAAAATTTTGTGGTAACCCGGAGCAAAAAAAACACCGACCATAAAGCAAGTTCTATAGTTATTTTTTTTAACCCCGACGCAAAAAGAGAAGTGTTATAAGTTTGACCGCTATGTGTGTCTATGTGTCTGTCTGTTGTACCGTAGCTCTTAAAGGTTTGGCCGATTTGAATGCGGTTTTAATGAGGGCTATCGTTTTTTGTCTCACTAGATGGCGCACTGTTGCGTGAGATTTTTAAGTATGGCTTTTAAAGGCTGTTATTACGGGCGTGAAAACAAAGTTTAGATTAAAATCATATTTAATACACCTTAAAACCGTGCCATAAAAATATCCAGCAACCACAGTGTTGCTAAGTCCCGTTTTGTTCGGAAAAAAAGGGAGGACAAAAGTTTCCGAAAGACAAAACTGTCTCAAAACACAGACATTCATTGCCCCGGAACGCATATTTGCAATAATTAATTTCAGATAATGCAAAATATTCACAAAATTATTCTTATTATAAATAAACCCGCGTAGCTCACCCAAAAACTATGAGATTTGACATTTCGGTGACCTCACGCTACACTAGCGCCTCTAGTGGCGAATTCATACGCGATAGCCCTCATTGAAACCAGGTTTTCTTAGAAATGGTTCTTAGACGTGTTTTATCAAAATCGGTTCAGCCGTCGGGGGCTTTCCAAATTTTTGTTGGTTAGGTTATCATCATCATCATCCCAGCCTATATACGTCCCCCTGCTGGGCACAGGCCTCCTCTCAGAACAAGAGGGCTTGGGCCATAGTTCCCACGCGGGCCCAGTGCGGTTAGGTTATAAATAAAACGAACTATAGATAATTTTTAACCCCCCACGCAAAAAGAGGTGCTATCAAACAAATTTTCTTAGAAAGACACTCATCATCATCATCATCATGTCAGCCGAAAGACGTCCACTGCTGGACATAGGCCTCCCCCAAGGCTCTCCACTCAGACCGGTCTTGTGCTTTCCGCATCCACCGCGATCCCGCGGCCTTAACCAAGTCGTCGCTCCATCTTGTTGGAGGCCTACCGACAGCTCGTCTCCCGGTCCGCGGACGCCATTCGAGAACCTTCTGACCCCATCGGCCATCAGTCCTGCGATGCGAGCAATGTGCCCCGCCCACTGCCACTTTAGTTTCGCAATTCTTCGGGCTATGTCGGTAACCTTAGCTCTACTGCGGATATCATCATTTCTAATTCTATCCCGCAGAGAAACCCCGAGCATAGCCCTCTGAGTGACACACAAAGACACAGAAAGACACTGGCGCATACAATTTCTCTGTCTACAGCGATTGTTCTAAAGAGTTACATTCATTTGTTTCTAAATGCAGTCACGTAGGTACAATGCCCCAAGGGCTACCTGAATGTTAACTGTGGTCGTGACCGGCTCACCATTAATATGTTCTCACATTGTCCTGTACCTACTTATGCACGTTTCTTTGAGTTTATTTACAAATGATGACTCTGCTTTCTCATGTTACCATTTTAAAAGTACCTACTTACTTAATTTATCCATTATTTTATATAGTATGTTAACATATACTTAGTTTGCTAGATTTAGGGGCTGTTTCACCATCCATTGATTAGCGTTAACCGACGGTTAAATGTGATGCCGTCTATTCGAACAAAACAAATAGAGACGGCATCACACCTAACCGCCAGTTAACATTAATCAATGGATGGTGAAACAGCCCCTTAGATTTAAAAAAGATGCTATATCTCTTGATTTATATTAATTCGATACAATATAAGCTATTCGTTACTTAAATAACAATCAAATATCATGTCAAAAATTACTGCGTGTTTAAAAAAAACAATACCGCAATAATAAAAGGAGTTACTGACTCTTATGTAGTAAAATTCATAGAAAGTTTGTTAACAACGACGTGCAATCATTGCATACTATACTATATGCAGATTATCAAATTGGATGTTGTAAATGATTTGCTAGGTAACGTATGAGTCCTGACGCAAGGCTATCGAATATAATTACATATGCAATATTTTTGCAACCGACCGCAGTATGCAATGTGCACGGAATGAAAAGTTTTATTGTTGTAAGGTATTAAGTAAAAGCCTAGGTAAAAAAATCGACTGGTTGAAAATTGTTTGACGTAACTATTTCTTAACCCCCGACGCAAAGAGAGGGGTGTTACAAGTTTGACCGCTATGTGTGTCTGTGTAGGTATCTGTGTGTCTGTCTGTGTCTGTCTGTGGCACGGCACTGGCACCGTAGCTCTTAAACGGGTTGACCGATTTGAATACGGTTTTTTTTATTTGAAAGCATGTTTTCTAGCGATGGTTCTTAGACATGTTTTATCAAAATCGGCTCAGCCGTTTTTGAGATATTGATCTTTCAAGTGACAATGTCGGGGGTTTTCCAACTTTTTGTTGGTTAGGTTATTTCTCTGAAACCATTTATTTTTAAATGTTCACACAAACCTAACCTAACCTATAGAGTTCTCCAGGATACCCATTTAAAAATTTATGAAAAAAGTACGGCTGAACCACAGAATATATAATATATAACAGTACTAACGTGGCTGAACCGCGGGAAAAAAATTATGACAAACATTACATTATGTATGACTTATAAAATTATGGCAGTCGAAAGGATCCCTTCTAACACACTCGTACATACTTATTTAAATATGTCAAAAGTGGTCACTACCAGCCAAGAAGACCAATATTGCCAAGAAAAATGCGCCGCTAGAAACTTCGCAGAAAGTTTTTTTTTTATTTATTTATTTGGGAAACAAAACAGCATATATGACACAGTTGAATATAAATAAATTTAGATGATACATAAGCCAAAACAGTTTCCACTTATAAAGAAATAACATTTTTTGTTGCTCGAGCGAGGGTATACGTTACAAGTAATAGGCATGCAAAACCAATTTTTAAGCATATTGACAAAACAAACAATTTTTCAAAGCAAAACTTATGTTAAATAATAAATAAACAAACAAAATCAACTAGAAATACCCAAATACCCGCTCGTAGCTTTGGCCGGATCATAAGGGTGCCCCCACATGCAGTCGCTAGTCGCTCGTTTGCAGCGATAAATCTGGTCCCCATTTTGAAGGTGATTTTGAATTTCCCGCGACTCAAAAAAGTAGCGTCAAGTCATGTCGAAAATACAAACTGAAATATAGATGCATAGAAAAACCAGAAAAATAAGACCAGTGCTTGGAATCGAACCCAGGTCCTCGGCATTCCGTGCCACGTGCCACAATACAAGTGTATTGTGCACGTGCTATACCACTACACCACCACTTTACAGTGATACAGACACGAATTTCTCCTATGCACCACATATCTCAGCTTGTTTGTTTTCTTATTTAGTCACTTAAGCAGCGACACTAGCGGCATCTATGCTGTAGCCCTCATCGAGAAACTTTCAGCAACACAAGCACAAAAGAACTGCACAGAACTGAAATGCCGAAATTTATTTTGCTGATTTGCCGAATTTTAAGAAGTTTTTTTTCCCAGCGATAAATCTCAACATTTTCAGCTTAATCGCTAAAGGTCGCGTGACCAGATTTGACGTTGGAAACGAGCGTCGAGCGACTGCATGTGGCCCCACCTTAACATTAACACGTTCTTGACTGTTGCTGTCAAGAAACACCCGTCTCAACTTACAATTGCCAGCAGCTGACGATCGTGTCAACCAGCTTACTGAAAGTGGGTAATACCGTGGTATAATTGCTTCACAGTCATTGACCCCCTTAGGACATCATTAGAAATAACCATTATCGCGGAGTATGATTGATTAGTTCGTGCAATTGACCGTTTTGGTGGCAGTAGGTAGACGGAGGTTACGTTGTTTGCGTGGTAGTATCGATGATTAGTGATTACTTTACCCACTTCTATTGACATAACAATTGCTAATAGGCAGACTCGTCATTTGGAGATGGGTAAATAGAAACTTTGTATTACATTAGCTTTATCGTTATGCCATTCATGAAAGTTCATTAGACTAGCGTTATAGACCTACTGATGAAATACTGGACTCCCGCAAACACTACTGCAAGCTGTCCTACCTAAATACTCGTATATGTTTGAGGCCTGATGACAGAAGGGGTTGATCTAAGCGGCTTTTCAAATATCATCATAGGAGTATATAGAGGGGGGGCCGGGTGGGCCGTGCCCACCCCAGGATGTTGGACTACCGATTCAAAATTCTATAATACTGATATCTTCACACAAAAATCCAGGCCAGGCCCCCCCTGAAAAATAACCCTAGATAAGTCAATGCATATCATACGTGTGACAATATGCCACAAAAGAGAACTCTCCCGAAAGATGTTATTAGGCGTGGAGACCGAAACCGAAGGAAGAGAGGGAAGTTGTAATTATGCATCCGAGTTGAGAAACTTCGATTGCGAGGATGCTAGGTGTAGCAGTTGCTTCATGTGATAGATAGGTGTCGCTACAACTCATTTTAGAGGCTTTTATCAAAACTAAAGACATTATTGATGCTAATTTTATGATTAAAATTCGGGTTTGTTCCACGTAACTTGATTTTAGAGAAGCTCCAATCGCCAATCAATCGATCAATCAATCACAATCAATCAATTGCAATTCTCCAATCGCCTCGTGATCATGGCGCATGCAACTGTGCCGAAATATCGAGCTTATCTAAAATCAAGGAACGCGGAACAAAACCCGAATATAAATCATAAAATTAGTAATGACCGCGATAGTCTAAATCATTGTAGAATTTATGCTAAATCTAGTTTCAGCAAAATTCTTGAGACTTGTGCTTACTTACCTAAGTTGTGGTAATAAATAATCGTGCGATAGTATTATTTAACCGAGCGGTTGAAACGTTCGGATATTCACCCTGCTAAATTAAAGGCAAAGGATTATGCATATAAAATCATGTGAAAGGTACACTATCGCATTGGATATCCTGTAATGATGGTGATGTTTGCATTAAAATAAATAAAATAATAAATAACAAGAAAGCTATTAAATACAAAACATTTTCACACACACACAAATTGAAACAGCACCACTGAACACTGAACGAAAGTCAAACGCATATTTGCGTTATCGACACCGAAATACCAATGTGCCTCAATGACAATGTGACAATGAAACAGACTATTGGTCGATTCGACCTCCGCGCGAAATCCCACAGACAATGCAGCCATTAGTGCGTACGCGCATCGGATGCATTGCCTTCACGCTATTTAGTATCGAATGTGGGATGAGGCCCTGAAAATATCAATAGTGTTCACAGTCTATTAAATATACTGTGCGAAAATGTAATCGGGCTTATGACTTTAACCTTCTGTTGTCACCACTCTTTGTTACTCCTGTTATTTATGAGACAGATATATATGATGCTGTCTCTGTTTAATTTAGGGTTGCAACGAAACTGACTCAGTTGGATACTGCGGAAATTCCACGAAAACTTTTTTTTGTGGTACATTACGTATTGTATTTCCTTTTTGTATAATAAATGGTAAAAATAAACAAACAAAAGCGAAAGTAGCTTCCGCGAACACCTCCACTTACGGGTAACCACAGTTTATAGATTTCTGGTAAATTCCAAAATTGTTGGGGTTCTATAACTTTAAAATTCTACTTACAATTGATTTACTCCTAATTTTGCAAGGATTCAAATTATATCTACAAATGGATGAATTTGGGCTATATTTATTGACCAGGTAATTCAAAAATTCAATAACGCAAAAATAGTTGATTTTAGAGTAACATTAATCTATAATGCGAGATTACATTGTACATAATATCCAATGTCGCTCTATTTATGTCTCGCAATCGAGATATATATCTTAACCTCAATAAGCTAATAGCACTGAAGCTTGGGCCTTGGATTGTAGCTTTATAAACAAATCTGATGTTTTAGCTCACTTGTATCTTTTATGGTGTAAAATAATAGGTCTTATTTTTTTTCTTTTAATATATTTTTAGCTGCAGCTGAAAATCAGCGCTGTGGCTCTTTCGGTTATATATTTAAGTAGAACGCTAAATAGCGTCGTTTTATATTTTTAATCGCCGTTTTTAGTCGTCGTTGTAATATTGCTGTTACTTGAACCGACCTACTTAATAAACATTTTCTTTCTTTCTATTTTCAAATAGAACATTAAATTCCAAAACTACTCACTGACGGTCTTATATAAGATGTTACAATGGTGTATTACATTAAAAGAAAACATCAGTTCCTAAGCATTTCGTAACAAAGTAAGACCGGCTAAAATCATAACCCAACGGTCGCCAAGTAACGTGTTACGGTATAGCCGCTCTGGAGCAATGAACTTAACCACACTTTTGTGGTCACTTGTATCTTTCTTTTGGTGAATATGAATTCCTACTTATATCTTAGCGCGCGTTACAACTGTATAATGTGGGCTTTGGACCTACTTATAATCACGGTCAAATCTCTGATTGCTCTTTCGATCTTGATCAAATACTTAAGTCAGGTATTTACTCTACGTAGTAATTAGCAATAATAGGTCCACTCGAGGAACTGAATCGCGTACCAAGGTGGAGGTGGACCCTTGCCACAATCGATTTCACGATAATATCTTTGGTAGAAGTACTAGCAATGTCTATAAATGACATTTTTAGTGAAATGATTCCATCCTCCAGGTACTTATTCGATTCCATTTTCTCGAGTGTACCTACATAATATACTCGTAGTAGGTATAACGATGCAGCGACAGATAAACCGTTCGGTTTTTGTTCGCTTCCTAACTTTTTTTTATCTGTGGACATGTGTTTGAAAAAATTGATAATTATTATTATTAATAATAATAAGTACCTATCTAAAAAACTACATAAAATAACGATAGAATAGAATGGTTTTATCTATGGTACAAGGTGTGCGTTGCATACGGGCGCAGCGGTGTAAGGGCGACAAAGTTGATCGCACACGGGCGCTGCATAGGTACATCATGGACTAGAGACGCCCTGATAAATGATATATTAACTAACAGAACTATAACATAAGATAAACATGCGAATGCTGGACACTGCTCCAGTTAGTAGTCATCTTGTATCAGTGTCATCTACTGAGAATTAGAATGTGGAGCACTGGACGTTTACCCTAAATCTATCTCACATTAGTTTAACCGTATAGTCTTTAGCTGTAACCGCGGTAATTTACAAATATTGGCCTTGCCAATTTCAACATTAGCCGACTACGTATAAAAGTAGATTAAGTGCTCAACTCTCGGTTTACGTAAGTGCATTGTTATCAAGCGAATAAGCTGCATTTACTGAGGCGTAGCTTACGAATAATTATTAGGTATCTATTATTATCAAGAATAATCTTCCCACTGAATAACTTGATAAACTGCTTTTGAAATCTCTATTAATAATGCCCGCTTCTAGCTTACGCTCGAGGCTTTGGCGAACAGTTTTCTATCGAGTGGAAATTACGACGAATCCCTTCTCTTATGTATACCTCTATGAACTACAAAATAATGTTTGTATTTCAAGTCCCTGACGTACCTGACGTAGTCGTAGGTTTTTTTGGGTTGAGCCGCCTTAAGGACCAAAGATACCTACTTGGTCCTTACTTTCGTTTAAGTACTTCCTACCTGGTTAAGATCGCGTAATCGCGTTGGATGCGGAAAGCACAAGACCGGTCTGAGTGGAGAGCCTTAGGGGAGGCCTATGTCCAGCAGTGGACGTCTTTTGGCTGACACGATGATGATGATGATGAATCGTAACTACTTATTGGAGGTAATCAATGTTCACTTGTATCCAGGGACGCAATTATGCTTTGTTGTTTACATTATTTTCTTGTTATTTGGTCTGAGAAATCATGAGAGACCGCTAAGTTGAAACCGGCAGTTAATCAAACCACAGAGCAGAAAAGTTAAGTTTATTTTTATCAAAGTTAAAATTAAATTATATTTCTACAAATTCACGGTCTGCGGACGGGTTAAATATATTTAATTAGGCTCTGCGGAGCAACAAACAGACCGGAGAGCTGGTCTGAATGCTAGGAGGCTTCGTTATACGGATTCAAGGTCAGAAAGTGCTTTAAACATAATAGGTATTACAAATATTTCTCAGGTACATCTTGTGTGCAACGTTTAATAATATTTCACTGAGTTGAACAAAGATGCCGTCCTAAGAACTTATTGTCTGACACTTGGAATCACAATCCCTCAGAATGCTTGTCACCACTTGTTTCTGTCACACAGCATAACACGAGGGTACATAGAGATGGTCTCAGATGGTGAATACGAACGCGAACGTGCCCCCTCTTCCCTTGCACACCTATTGCTATGAAAATTGATAGGCGTGCCGTGCCCACCCCAGTATGGTCTAGTGCCCACCCTAAATTGTATAAGAATGATATCATTCAAAATAGGCGTTATAGGGGGGGGGTCCTACCTGCCCACTTTTCCCAGTAAATGGTTCATAGTAGGTCTAGTGCCCACCCAAGGATGTTGGGCTACCGATTCAAAATTCTATAAGACTGAATGATATCTTCATACAAAAATCCAGGCCAGGCCCGAGGGGCCTCTAGGGTTATTTTTCAGGGGGAAAATAACCCTAGATACGCCAATGGAAAATTAACTTTTTTTTGGTTCCTGTGTCACAAACCGCCGTCTCCCAGTAATTGTGGCGTATTTAATTTATGGATAACTTACCCATGAATTTACAAGGAGTAACCAGAAATGGGTGGTTGACATACTGTTAACATAGTAAAACTGTATGCACTTGACACCGTTTAAGCTGTAACACGTAATTTACTGAGAAAGGTTTCTACAACCTCTGCACGGTTCATCGGAGTCATGGTCGCAGGGTCGCACTGCTCAATTACATGGTTAATGAGATACTCAATGAATCGTGAAATGACGTGGATTGGCAACTTTATAGTTGCCTTGTCTTTCTGTAATTAGTAACGCATAGTTAAATAAAATGTTTTAAGGAATTCCAATTCCAAAGTTCATTGGAACTTCAACAATATTAAATGAATTGGGCTACAGTTAAGAAGATAGGTTGTAGATAAAGTTTTATTTTTATCATAATCTTTTTTACTGTAGATACTTTTTATTGCATTATCCTTGTATCTGTGTGTGTTAGTATTAGTACCACGTTAGTACTTAAACTTGTATCAAATTTTCAGTAACATTAGACAACTGTTAAGTAATGCATCATGCTATCGAAGTTTCTAAACTTACAACATCCAAGATCTCTCTTATGTATGTGGCCTATCTCTAGATGCGTCGACGTATATTAGATATGTATTCTACAAATTCTGGTGCAAAATATGTCTGTAAGTATAAAAAATATCACCACATCATTCAACGACGATCGAAATTTAAAAAAAAACAAATGTAATATCGACGATCGAGCGTTCGATTTATGATTTCGAATAATTAACGAATGTTTCATATGAAACACCCTAGAGCTACTACTTGTATTCATTAACAGAGGTCGAAACACAAAAAAAGTGGCTAAAAGTCAATAATGTAAAAAATATAATTATAGTGCAAAAACCAATAAAGCAAAGGGGAAGGAAGCTCAGTTTTTACATTTTGCCAGCAAACTGTTCGGATTCACTCGCTCTGATGGTTTTGACTGAGTCATCACATCCTTAAAGAGTTCGTTGACACTTATTATAGATATACGGTCTCAACATTTTTATGATATTGGGAGGGTGCAAAGTACTAAGTGGGGGTAATTAAATCCATCGCAGCGCTCATAGTGGCTAAAAGAAGAAATAATCTAGGCTCTGTCATCTGTCATACTCATACAAATCTGTCATTAACAAAGCAATTTGACTACCTAATTTTAGTTATGGATGTTTGTGTTATGCTGCGAGCTTGAATTATTGAACACTGTCCCTGTTTTGTTCTTAATTCCTCTACATCTCGGACATGTCCAGCAACAATTTTCCTTATGAAACGGTTTGTGGTTAAATTTTATATTGAGTTATACTCACAAAACCGGTCTTCAAAAAGATACTCATTTTGATCTGAAAACGATATTTAATTTATTACTAGCGATATAAGAACAATTATATAATTTTACTATTATTCAAAGAAACCAATAAGATAGCTTTATCTTTTCGTTTTACAGTAAATGTACAACTAAACATGAAGTAAACAAATCCTGACATAACGAAAATAAAACACACTTTACGAATAAACTTTACTCCACCCAAATCACGGTATCACATTAATTTTGTATTATAAATTAATACGTTATAGGTTTGATTTTTGTCACAATGTCGCGATGAAATTTCAAAACGTCAGCATCAGAGCCAATACTTACATACCTGTGTAATAGATTTAAAAAAAACAACACGTAAAACTTAGAAAAAAACATTGTGCAGTAACTCAAAGTACCCACATGTGCATGTGTACCTCTAATATATAATATAACTATGATTATAAAGGAAATAAAAACGTCATTATATACCATTTTGTGAAGCGTTATAAAATTCGAAAATGTTATCATACAAAATCTAAGCATTTTACATTTAAAAAAAAACGATTTGATTACTGAACCTTCATCGGCCTTTTCTCGATATTTCCATATGTTGACGTGTACCATTAAATGCATTCGGCCAGTGAAAATAAAACACGCAGATTATTGTTATTGGTAACACTAATTTTTTGATTTGTTCATAAGAAACTGACGGATTTAATTATGGCTGGTTTCATTAGGTATGTCTAGCTAGATCCTTCATAGCTTTACTTCGTTATAGGTTATGGGTCCAATGACTGCTGAGTTTTGTAAAGGAACAATATTGCCGAATTAGTGGCGTAACGTTTCTTAAAAACATCCTCTAACACGAAGTAGGTATTTCTTGGAGATCTTAGATGTCGGAAGTATGGCAACGTTGGTTATACTCGAACTATCTGCTTAATCTGGCTTTCTTTTTACTTTTACTTGAGTAAATATGCATAATGTTCTACTGTTCGTGACTCCAAAGGGTCCGAGTTATCGTGCGTTGATAACGTAACGTTACGTTTGGAACAAAACATCCAAAACGTACTTAACCTACATCGTCAATTGTCTTATTTTTTGTGGCAATAAATGATTTTATTATTTATTATTATTATAATGTCTGTCATAATGAAAAAACCATACAGAAAAGCCACATTTATATCGGACAACGTGCGGCAAAATTAGTAGGCATGTTAACAAAATACATAATGCTCATATGATCAAATCTAGACTGACTGGCTCAGCAATACATTACCTTCGCTGGTTAAACTGCTTGGACCTAGGAAGCTGAATTTTTATGTAGACGAATAAAAATACTCTAGGTTACTCGCTTATTTATTACTATCATAATCAGTTTAATACATCAGTGATCATAATGATACATATTAATATCTAGTTTTTTATAGGTGAAAGAATTTTCAAAACGATTATGTAATTTTCGAGTTTATTGATTAGGTACTAGAAAACTAAACAATCAAATCATTTATCTTTACAATATTAGTTTACACAAGAAAATAGAGATGGATATCACGTAATACTTTTACGTAGAACAAGAAAATCTCTGGTAAAGGGTGCAACGTCGCGGGTACAGCCTAGTCTCAATAGTTTGAGGTACGCGTACCGACCCAACTTCTGTATAACATGTAGGCATAATATCTGTGATAATAGTAACAACATTACGATTAATTAATTCTGTAATTAATTCACATCTTAGACCATTATTTCGCTGTTCCTATTTTACAAGGTACTATTTAAATGCATCCGTTAACTGAATTATTATAAACGCCGTTTATAGTTCTGACTTTTATGCGTCATTTTTATTTTAAGGTTAACTTATCTACTTCAAGTTTATTTGAAATTATGTTTTATGTATCACGGCAGAAAAAAATATTTAAATTAGTGGCCAATAAAGTCGCTGCATTTAGTTAAAAATAAAAATAAGAGGGTAGCTTAGAGAATGTGAGAAAAATAATGCGGGTAGTTTAGAGTTTCTCCTGTTTTCTGATTAGTAACGACATTCATTTTGTTTGGCAACGGCCGTGTGCTCAGCTGGTCGTTAACTGACCAAACCAAACTTTGATAATGAAGTAGTACATAGTTCGGAAAGCGTTAGTATTTTGTGTTGTTTGTGGCAATGGCAATTGAGCCTAGACCTAGGTGGGTGATGTTTTGTTTGATATGCAGGAGATGTTAACATTGTGTTTTACAGACGTAGCTACCACATTATGTGGTGTACGATTTGTAACGGACAAGCAAGTTAAAATACTTATATATGTTTAGTTTTAGTTTTGCAACATTATTGTTTGTAACTAAGGGGCCCATACATCCTGTATTATTAATATTATTATTGACTCATGCTTCTGCCCGCGACTTCGCCGCTTGTTTTTAGTAATTTTGGGAAGTATTTAATTTATAGGATACTATTCTGCATAATAGTAATAATAGTACAATATAGTACATAGCGCTTCTACGGTTTACCAAAAATAACCTATTTTAGTACATTGCTACAATTATAAACTTTTTTTTTGTTCTTCCATACATCCATTTAATCCAATGTAACGCCTGGTCAAACAATAATATTTTGCGGGTAGCCATATTTTAGCAATACGTGTATTCTACCCTGCCAACACTTAGGACTAATTCTTCATAGTGAACTATTGACACCTTACGTCTTTATTGTAAGTCAAGGCATTTTTTATACCATAGCTACACATATTATCGATAAATATACATACGTAGTAACTTTTTGGAATTCCTTATGAACTTTCATCCCCATATTTTCAAGTAAATAGGTCGAATTTGAAAAGCGCCAGATCAATGTTTTTTAGGGTTCGTACCTTAAAAGGAAAAAATGGAACCTTGTAGGATTACTTTGCTGTCCGTCCGTCGTCTGTCTGTCAAGACCTTTATCTCGTAAACGCGCGGAGTAAGGTATTATCGAGTTGAAATTAAACCTAAACTCAGGTCAATAGTCCCGAAAGCTGTGAAAAAATCACACCTCTAAGTCAAGGCAATCAAAAGCTACAGTCGTTAAAAAAGGTGTTTCCATACAAATTGCCTCAACAGAAAAAGTTATAGGGTAGGTACTTCGGCTGTCCTAGAAACTTGGAATTTTGCTTAAGTAGCTCTTATAGCACAATAAATAAGAAAAATCTGAAATCATAATTTTTCATGTCTGACTGTCTATGTGAATAAGCCATCTAAATGACCCACATTTGCGTACATTTTGCTTATGAGATTAAAAGGCTCTGCTAACACTGCACCATCCTCTCTAACATCCTCGCAGGTACATTTTCAAAAACGCTTAAAAAATATCTATTTATTTCTTATAAGTAGCCCAATGCCAAGTTTCATAAAGAACCATCGATTTATCTTCGACAATGACGATCTTCATATAAAGTTTCATCCCTATTTCACCCTCACAGGAAGAATTTTTATAAACGCGCGAACAAATATGTATTTATCTCTTATCACGTGCCCAAATACCAAGTTTCATAAAGAACCATCGATTTATCTTCGACAATGACGATCTTTCCATATAAACTTTCATCCCCTATTTCACCCCCTCACAGGAAGAATTAAAAAAAACGTGCGATCAAATATCTATTTATCTTTTTTCACATGCCGAAATGACGACCTTGCGTATAAATTTTCATCCCCTATTTTCATCCCCTCACAGGTCGATTTTTTAAAAAGCTCAAACAAATATAAATTATTTCTTATTAAGTGCTAAATGCAAGTTTCATGGTTTTTATCTCGATAGCTAGGAACTTTCACATATAAACTTTCATCCCTATTTCAACCCCTGAAAGCCTCTTTTTCACGATAAAAAATAGCCTATGTTCTTTCCCAGGATTTATTCTATCTCTGTACCAAATTTCATCAAAATCGGTTCAGCGGTTTAGGCGTGAAAGCGTAACAGACAGACAGACACAGACAGACAGAGTTTACTTTCGCATTTATAATATTTAAGTATGGATTTCTTATTAAGTGCTAAATGCAAGTTTCATGTTTTGTCTTCGATAGCTAACGAACTTCCACCATATAAACTTTCATCC
>NC_133483.1:17821392-17853199 GCF_025370935.1 Choristoneura fumiferana
CAGTTGTAGTGTTCCTCCCGAGCGGCTTGGAGAGAAGCCTGCCAGCCCCAGAGGAGAATGAGGCCAGGCGGTCCAATGGGGGGGTCACAGGGGACATGAACCCCAAATCGAACACGTCAAATTTGGAAAAATCTTCTAAAGTTTACAATTGAAAAAAAAAACAATGTTTTGCTTCTAGCCGCGATATAGTATTATTATTATTTATACTGATCTCCTCCAAAATGTCAGGCTGCGACCGCGCCTTAGAGGAGCGACAGCATTTGTCAAGAGCTGCTTCCGCTTTCGCAATGTTGATTCAAATAGCTCACCATTACCTGCAGCTCATTTACTGTTTAAATATCGGGTTTGGGTAAGGTCAATAGAAGTTCGATCCATTAGGTCCATTAGGTCTGTCTATTTCGTCTGATTCCAAAAATGTCCATTCTCTGAACGTCCAATTCCCGAACGTCCAGTCTTTATATTGTGTTCATCTGTTTGCTGTTTATTTCTTTCTATTTCTTTGATTTGTGTCCTTAGCATGTTAATGTTTGTGCCGGAGCTCGAAACTTGAAAAAACATAGGTACGTTAGTTTTGTTAGGTATGACTAGGTTGGGTTAGGTTTAGGTATATTTGAAAAATTTGTATTTTAATTTTATTTAAGTAATGTATGAATAAGTTTAGCACGTTAATGTATATTCCCTGAATCACAGACGGTTCTGATCTGACAGAAAATCAACGCTGCAGGCGTCTAACGCCTCAGCATAATGCTGTCAGCGCCCGTTTCACTTTTGCGGGGACACACAGTATATGACAACTCCTGATTTTGCCATATCTTAATATTATTATGAAAATATAGATATACAGATAGTGGCGTTATCTGGTAAAAGGTACCTACCTTGTTGTCGGTTCTAGTTTCCGAGATAATCGCGCTTGAAGTAAAATGTCGAAAAAAAATATTTTTTCTTTTTTTACTCTATATTAATAAGCAGGTCTACATTTTAATTTGACAGAGACACAAGTTTTTTAAATCGATTTTTTATGAGTTAAAACATCCTTAAAGTTTAGTAAGAAAGGTACCTTATTGTCGGTGCCGCTCTTGAATGCTTCTGTGCGCTCGGTATCGGTTTGGAAGACGTGTCGGACGTCGGTACTTGTCGGCGCATCATCATCATCATCATCATCCTAGCCTATACGTCCCACTGCTGGGCACAGGCCTCCTCTCAGAATGAGAGAGCTTGGGCATTAGTTCCCACGCGGGCCATTGCGGTGCTTGTCGGCGCGTAAAAACGTCAAGAATCATCATAAATGCGTTTAATTAGAGTAAGGTAAATCATCAATAACTGGCCACTCTTAGGCGGTAGCCAGTTAGGCCCTTATTACACTAGCGATTTGCGGCGAGTTGAAAGCGAGGTGAGGGCGCAGCGAGTTCGCTTCGAGCGCGTAACGATTTCACCGCGAGCATGAAACGATATCGCCGCGAGCGCGCAACGATGTCGCTGCGAGTTCCCTGCGTTAGCGCGAAGACGCCCTATTTATTATAGAAAGTCTACAATATGGCGTTTTTTGGCGCTTCCCCGCAAATCGCTAGTGTGATAAGGGCCTTATTGACGATTTACGCCAATTTGTCTTTTTTTTATTCGACTGGATGGCAAACGAGCAAGTGGGTCACCTGATGGTAAGAGATTACCACCGCCCTTAGACACCTGCAACACCAGGGGGATTGCAGATGCGTTGCCAACCTAGAGGCCTAAGATGGGATACCTGAAATGCCAGTAATTTCACCGGCTGTCTTACTCTCCACGCCGAAACACAACAATGCAAGCACTGCTATTCACAGCAGGATTAGCGAGCAAGATGGTGGTAGCAATCCGGGCGGACCTTGCACAAGCTATAGCTATGCACAAGCTATGCTATAGCTATAACAATTTATAGTTACAACTACAAATCAAAAGCATTTTTTTAGATCTTATTCTTAACTATGTCACTAAACATTTTACGTCCGACAATAAGGTACCTTTTCAAATACGTTAATCATTTAGTGTGTTGAGACAAAATTATAGGTTTTTGGTAAGAGTTTAAATAAGTCAGTGTTCTTAAATTAAGACTATTAAAATTAATCGTAAGTTATTAGTCGTTTTCAAATGATATCACTTCATAATCACTAAATATTTTACCACCGACGATAAGGTACCTTTAGAAAATATATAGTGATTGTACCAACTTTTTACTAAACTTTACCTTGAATTTTGAGACTGAAAAAACTAGTTTTTTAATATTTGTTGAGTTAATTTGGTCTCATTTGGCTATGTTTTAGCGTACTAAATATAAAAGTTTTTGATTTTGACTGTTTGATTACATTTGTAAGCAAAAAAGTTATTTTTGTTAAAGTATTTTTTTATATATAAAAACAACGTTAATTCAAAACGGGAGTAGTCTTATTTAGTATCCATTTACGCATAATATTTTTTCCTTCGATAAAATCCAATGGAAATATACTATAATAGAAAAAAAATGTAAAAAATCCATCAACCTTTTTTTTTACTTTATGCACTTTGGCAAGGTAAACTATAGGAAAACCGTTGTCCAATTACAAAATTGTTCTTGAAACCTGAAAGCCGTACAATCTACTCTCAAATAGCATGTCATCTATGTAACTTCTAACAATAACATACTTTTATTGGGTGTATAAGTTTGAATTCAATTTTCTCATAATCACCTTTTCTGGCTTTTGAGCTTCAACATTTAAAAAAAAAATATCTATTAAACCTACATGCATGTTTCTTACATGGTTCGATAGCTAAATGTATGTAGATTATGGGGATATCAATAACTCAATACCGGCAACAAGGTACCTTTTCCCAGATAACGCCACAATAGTGTTTAGCGAAGAGAAAATTTAAATCGGTTGAAAATTGGATTTATAGTGATTTTTTGAAAAATCTATATACCTGTCTCTTTCTCAAACACTTTTCTCTATGCAGCAAGTATGGCGGTACTGGCGTGTGACGTCATATGCAAGTATGTCTTTCTCTGTCTAATCTTGAATTTCAAACCTGTATAACTTTGTTATTTGTAAAGGTAGCTTAAAAATTGTTTTTCTATTCGATAACAGGCGTTGTGTAGTTTTAATTTGTAAAACATATACAAAATAGTCAAATATCGTATTGTGTACAGTACCTACATACCCTATTTTTTATTTTTGTAATTTTTTTGTTTCATTTGTGTGTTGTTTAAATATTGTTGTTTTTGTGTGTAAAGATGTGAATAAAAAATCAAGTCGGAGATAATAACGAAGTCTCCCCATTGTTTTACTTTAAATGCCTTTGAAGGAACAAGACGCTTAATAGGTACTATAAGGGATTCGACTCTAACCGTAGCGAAGACTTTGAAGTTCTTATTTTTCTGAATTAAGTAAATCCTCAGTTTTTACTTTTACAAACTTCCTTACTTCACCTTAACAAACTCATCGGACCAACTGCACTCATAAAACAACCTTGCTGTGCGTCCATAGGCTTTAAAATCGCTCGTTTAAAAAATACTATAAAAATTAAGTACAGTTAGTGAACTTAAGTTAGCCACAAGTCGAGCTGGCAACGTTGCATCACAGAAAATAAAGTCTGAAGTTAACAACAAATGTTTAGTTTGCAAAGAGATTAGTACGTGGAGGTTGTGTCGTTTTAAAATGTGTTTTTAAAATTTCGTCGTATATTTAGAGTTTTAATTTAAATTTAAAGTGATTTAAGATGGCGGGAGGGAGTTATATGTTGGAGTTGTACAACGTGTTTCATTCTGGGCAAGTAAGTATACCAGTTTAAATACCATATTTCGTAATCTTAGTTAGAATGTTTATGTGGTTTAGTTGCAAGCAGCCTTTTTGTATGCGACGTTTTTTAATGTATTTGGATATTTTCACTTACAAAGTTTTTGGAGGAATTTCAGATTCACGAGCACTTACCAAGTATCATTTTTTTTAAAAGAAACTAAAATTTAATTATATTTTTACGTGTCAGTTTTGCGACAAACAAAAATGTAAAAAAAATCGTCTATTTTTAAATAAGTAAACCCAAAATTTCCGCATTAGAATAACAGATCAAGTGCGAGTCGGACCCGCTCACCGAGGGCTCCGTACATGTACATCCATAAAAAATCAAACTAGCTACCTGTTTAAGTTTATTAAGCACAGCCGTAAACAATACAGTAGTTCTTGTATGAGGCCTTCTTATTTTTTATATAATAAGCATTATTTACAAATTTAAAGTTCATAAATAGCTCAATGGAAAGTTAAAAAATTCTTTAGTAGTTACAAAATTTTGCAAAAAAAAACTGATTTTGTTTGTTTCTCATTCCTTTGTTTTCTAATATCACTCTGCCCAAATACACGACACTCACTGTATACATACCTAGGTAGTTAAGGACGAGATGACAATCTATAATGTTTTGGCATTGAAATCTTTGTTTCTGAATTTTACCTGTTTCTCTCATCAGTCTCGGTAATTGATGGAATGACCTTATTGTTATGTTTTAATTGCACTATATTCCACTTATTTTAACATTTGAAACTTAACGGTAAAATTTTCACACTTTTTAAAATGAAACAACGGAACTATTTCATATTGTGTGAACTTCTATAAAAAACGGTAATAAATGTACATGTAGGTATTTTTAGTCCATTTATGTCAGAAATAACGAGAAACGTGTGTTACAATTTGACAGTTAATTCAAACCTTAAATTAAACGGTGTATAAGTTACTATGATATTAATTAAATTCAAATCAAATTTAGAAAAAGGAGGATCATCAGCTTTTTGTTGATCCTGGGTCGGTAAATAACCAGTTTTTAGTGGGACAAAGCAACTACTATACACATGTATACTATAATATCAAATCAGCCTATGACATGAGTTATCTTATAGGTTGGTGCAACTCACGCTGAGAGGTGGCCCGTTGACGTCTTTTATATGGGCGGGCATGACCCATTTAGTGTCCATTCAAACAACGTATCTAGGCTGGATCTAGGTGACAATGTCAATAACTCAAGTTTTTTTTTAAATATATAAATATAAAATAAATTAAATAAGTACATATATTGTACCTATTGGTCATTGTTAAGGTACTACGGAATTTCTTCCAATCAGTTATCTTGGTTAACTACCAGTTAACTTCGGCCAACTTTTTAAACTCACACTTAACTGTTATACCTTTCCAAGGAAAGAAATAACTACGAGCGACCGTGTAAGACAATAAGCCAAGTGGTTGATGAGATGACGTTGACGATGATGATGACAGTGAAGATGATGGTCATAATGATGATGATGGTGATGATGATAATGAAGATGATGATGATGATGATGATGATGATGATGAAGGTGATGGAGATGATAATAATGATGATTATGATGATGATAGTGAAGATGATGATGATGATAATGATTACGTGAATCCATCAGGATATGATGATGAAGATGGTGGAGATGATGATAATGATGATGATGCAGGTGGAGCCGGGCAGCCTGTTCCAGCGCATCACGGGCGGCGTGAAGACCGGCATCATCCTGAAGGATGTGTCCTTTACCACCCACAGCGGGGAAGTCACCGCTATCCTGGGCTCAAAGGTACTTCGGGTTTTGTTCAGAGTACCTTGATTTTAGAATTAGTAATGAAATGACGGCGATAGTCTAAAATATTGTGCCCAAAGGTAACATCTAGGAATGGGGGGCAACAGCAACATAACGAACTTTGGATAATATGTATATCTAGTACAAAATAATCGATGGGACCATTGTATATTTGAAGGAAAAAAATATTGTCTCTTTTCAACCATTTTAAGAATAAGACCACTCCTTTTTAAGTTCAAGTTCAATTAAATCAAATGACAGCATTGAAAAAAAACCGGCCAAGAGCGTGTCGGACACGCTTAAGATGGGGTTTCGTAGCCATTACGAAAAAATCAAGTAACATTTTTCTAAGGATTTCGTATTGTGCACGGAATCCTAGGTATACCTAAACTTGGATGGAAGATTCCGTTCGGTTAATTTTTTTGTTATATATATTTTTTACACGCTTTTTAGTGTAAATAATTTGAGATGCAATAGTTTTTAACGTCAACTGCTCGTCACCTTTTACGAAAGATTGCTTTTTCCGATGCAGAGCCGTTCAATGAGGGTTTTCACAGAGGCGAAATATCGCTAGATGGCGTTAGTATCGTGAGATCCGTTTGACGTTTGCATACGAGCTTGCGATGGCTCATTTAGTATTTAACCAATCACAAGCAAACGTCAAACGTAACTCGCGATACTAACGCCATCTAGCGATATTTCACCTCCGTGAAAACCCTCATTCAGAAAGCCTGGTGCTTCACTACCCGTTCCATTTCACCATATTTTGCCTTATGACGAGCATATCATAAATTGCTTAGGAACTGTGCAAAAGTAATTGAAATTCTACCCGTGAAATACTTGTTATTGAGTATCTCCGGTGGTCAACTATGGTCTTCATCATCAGTCCCACTTCTCAAAATGATGATTTTCAAGAGCAAATTCCCATTCACATTCCTTCATTATTATAAATCCGGTCCAGGTAGCGGCAAGCGAGCCCTCCTCGACGTGATCGCTCGCCGCGTGGCTTCCAAAGGCCACATACTCCTCGAAGGAGTCCCACTCGAAGAGGACCAGTTCAAGACCTCCTGCGCGCTGGTGCGGCATTCCACCAGGCTGCTACCAGGCCTCAGCGTGCAGCAGACTCTGGCACTGTCGCTAACTAAGGTATGTGCCAATCATAGAGATATTAGATATCATAACGTCACCGCCTCCATGTATGTCGCCGGCGCTCTACCACAAAATAAATAATAGTACAAGTACAGAAGACCCACTCCATGATCTGAACGAAAGCCGCCTTTTTGTTAGCCTACGCATGTCTAGCGAATCGTATTTCTTTCTTTTTATTCATATTTTTCTTTCTTTCTTTCATATAGAAATATTTAAATTCCTGAATTTAACCAGATTCGCACCAGAATTATTCCTTTACAAAGGTGTATTTATTAATGTGGCATTAAAAAATAACCCTGCCGATTTTCGTGGCTGTAAACTTCAGTGGTGTATTAGCCTATGTGTTCCAGATGTCCAGATATCTACATACCGAAATTGTCCAAATCCGTCGAGCCGTTTTAGCGTGAAAGAGTAACAAACACACATAAACATACGTACAAACTTCGAGATTTTAGATTAGAGCAGGATATTTAGTACCTAGGATCATACTCACATCGCCTTTATGTCGCCGTATGAAGAGTGACAATGTGAAGGGACAAAGTATGGCCACGGCTGGACGAACAAATGATTCTTGGCGTTGGAATCGAAGTTCACGGGGCTTGGAGGTAGTATTTTTTGCCGAGGATATCGGCTGGCGTACACGACACGACACATGATTGCCCTTTATTTGTCACTTCTTTTCAAACGTAAGAGGCGGTGCGCACAAGGGCGGATTCAGCTATAACCAGGGGGATCCCATGGTCAAATTCTAGTTTATTACACAAATAAAACATTAAAACTTATTTTCTTTTTAGTCACAGAAAGATATTAATTTTGTTAAAATCAATAAGTTAAGAAAAATATCTAGTAGTCTTATTATATCCAGCCCAGAGCCCAGCCCCTTGACTCCCCCCTCCTGGATCCGCCTTTAGGACTGGGTGCACACGCGTCGTGACCGATCGTCTCGAGTCGACACGACACACTGACGCCTCAGGTCAGGGCGGTCGAGCGAGGTCATTGCCGTTTGTTTACCAGGAAGAGGGTAGTTGAGAGCTGCATATCGACACGACTGCAACAATGTACTGTATCATCCGTAAAATTTAAAGCAGTAAAGGTGGGGCTATAAACGTTTTTTGATTGGATAAACCCGATTCCGCGTCGATAGGTGTGGGGAGACTCTTAGGCGGTTTTATGCTGAAACCTACGAAAAAAATGTTTACTTATAGAAGTAATACTATTATTTAAGTTATAATTTTTCTATAATTTCCCTTTGGTTGGCGGTCTATTTGAAGGCATACCAATTGTGAAAATTCGCACAAAATGGCGGGGGGCCATTTGCTTTGGTTATTGTTTAAAGATGGCGGATGTAGTTACCTAAAGTAGGTAAAGGGTTGACTAAGTGATTAAGTAATTCCAGTTTTATTGTTACAGGTGTCAGGGTACCTTAAGTCGTCTAAGGTGAAACAGGTCATGGCCGACTTAGCGTTGTCTCAGGTAATCCGCAATGGTTTGGATAGGTATTTAACTAAATGTAAACAAACTTCAGCTGCCAGATTTGGTACATTCAAGGTTTTTATACATTTTACTTATCTATTACTAGCTTATGCCCGCGACTACGTCTGCGCGGATCTAGGTTATCGCGCGGTGGCGCCCTCTACCGGAATAAAAGGTATCCTATGTTGATCCTTGGGTTCAAACTACCTATATACCAAATTTCATCAAATCGTTCAGTGGTTTCGACGTGAAGGGTAACAGACAGACAGACAGACAGAGTTACTTTCGCATTTATAATATTACTAGCTTTTGCCCGCGACTTCGTCCGCGTGGAATAGTTATTTGGGAAGTATTAATTTATTTAGGATACCTATTCTGCCAATAATAGTACATAGTAACTTCTACGGTTAACCGAAAATAACCTATTTTAATTTAATACATTGCTATAAATATAACTATTTTTTTGTTCTTCCATCCATCCATCCACCCGATGTTCTTTGGTAAAACATAAATATTTTGCGGATAGCCACAATTTAGCAATACGACGTGTATTCTACCCTGCCAAAACAAAAGGACTAATTCTTCATAGTGAACTCTTGACACCTTACGTCCTTTATAGTAAGTTAGGAGGGTAAGATTATAATTAATACGGCATTTTTACTAAGCATAGTTACACATATTTCCGATAAATTATACTTATATGTAGTAATTTGTTTGGAATTCCTTAAGAACTTTCATCCCCATATTTTTAAGTAAATAGGTTGAAATTTGAAAAGCGCCGGAGCAAATGTATTTTAGGGTTCCGTACTTAAAAAGGAAAAAATGGAACCTTAAAGGATTACTTTGCTATCCGTCCGTCCGTCTATCAAACCTCTTAGTCAAGGCAATCAAAAGCTACAGTCATTAAAAAGGTGTTTCCAAACCTATTGCCTTAACAGAAAAAGTTATAGGGTAGGGTAGACCGGGGACAACTGAAACGATTTGGCTTTAATCGCCTGTAACTTTTTTATTTTTATGGTTAGAAAGATGTAGACCTAAATTATTTCAAGCTTAGTTATCTGGTTCCTAAATAAGATGAACTTGAAAGGTCTATCACCCATAGTTATTTGACCATAACGTAATAAAGACATTGGGGCAGAGTGGTTCAATTGACCACACATGACTGACAATTGAAACACTATGTGGGGTCAATTGAAACACCTAATATCTTCGGCACAATTAAAGTAATTTTATCTGTTACAATCTTTTTCATCGCTACCATAGTATACAATGAGCTCATCAAAATTCCACATGCGTAAAATAAATATTTTACAATTTATGACCTTCTGAACATCTCGATTAAAAAAACGCGCATAAAAAAAAAGTATAGGACTTTTAGCTGTCTTTGTTGCTGCTACCTTATACATTTAACTTAATCGAAGTAGTTATGATTCAATAGTAAACAAAACAATACAGAATTAAAGTGGAAAAGCATGTTCATTTTTCATACAAAAGTGCTTGTTTCAATTATAACAATGTTTCAATCATAACCACTCCGTATAGTTAGTATAGATAGGTACGTCCGTACCCTGTGACAACGAGTGCTGTAAAGAACCCGTAACGTCGGGATGCAAAATTAAATAATAGACTCAAGATATTCCGTTTAAATTGTTTTATTTATAAAAATATTTAAGAGTTCATATGCCATGATGAAATAAAAATGTTCTTTAACTTTTTCTGATATATTTTAAGAGCGTTTATACCTGCTGAGCTGGCAACGTAGCATTTTTGTTAGTTTTTCTCGATTATTCCATAAAAATTTAATGAAAATTCAAAATGTGGTCTGTTAGAACTGTTCTTAATATAAAAGTTAATGTGTCTACTCCAATAATTATTCGTGATAGACTTTTATATTCTTAATAAACGAAAAAATGTTTATTAACGGTTCCTAAAGAAAATAAAAGCCTATCACGAATCATTATTGCAGCAGACACATTATATATTAACAACAATTTTCAGTCAGAATACATTTTTAATTATAATTAAATTTTTACAGAATAATCGAAAAAAACTAACAAAAATGCAACGTTGCCAGCTCAGCAGGTATAAACGCTCTTAACAATAACCAACCATCTCTATTAACAATTGTAGGTACTTACCTACTAATAGTCAGTCTCGTGAAAATACTGAAGTATGTGTAGTTTATACCTAACGCCTTTAGGCGAATTTGAAAAAGGAATATTATTAATTGCACATCAAATAAATAATTGCCTATCAATTTATTCTCATCATTTATATACCTTTGTATGTACATCAATTAAATTATTTCAATACAAATAAACTAAATGTTTAGCGAAACTAGTAGGTACTGCAGATAATTCGAAAATATATCAACACAAACTATACGAAAATACTACAATCACATCAAAAATACTGACTGCACAGCAAAAATACTGACTCCACAGCCCACCCGGCCCCCCCTCTTTATACGCCTATAAGGAGCGTTAGGCACAATTGCGACCACAACGCGACGCGCAAGCCGAGCGAGCAAAGCGAGCGCGCCGCGGCAGCGGCCGGCGAAGTGCCAGAACCTTATTTATTTGGCCCTACTAGTGCTGGTTATGTAAAAAGTATATACATGCTGAAAATAAATTAATAGGTAATTATATTTGATGTGCAAAAATAGAAGCTATATTTAAAAAAAAGAGTTACAAGGTTTTGTATTTTTTTTTTTGTATTAAGTACGTAATGTTTTGGGTGGATTATTTTGCTGTGCAATCCGTAATTTTGATTCAGATTTTTTTTTTTTGGATAAAAAAAGTTTTTTTTTTTGATGTGCGTTTTAATACTATCCTTTGAAAAATATATTAAAAAGTATTATTATTTAGCGGTTTTAATTTGACAATACTAAATAAAATATTTTAACTGGGTCAAAAATAGCAGAAATGTTAGAAATGTTTGTGAACAGCATGTGCATCAAACACAGAACCTCCTTATATTTGAAATGGGTTACTTTTGGGGACGATTAAAACGCGTGGACGATAGAAACGTTTCAATCGTCCACAAGCAAGTTGTTTCTACCGTCCCCACATCACATTTTTTAATTCAAGGTCAAATATTACTCATCAAAGACACTCTAAAGCTGATCCATAACAATCAAAACACGCGTTTATTCCTTACTATAAACCTCCAATAATTTAATCAGTCAAAAAACAAGAGTAAACAAAGTTATAAGAAAACAAAGTAGATCACAAATAGTTACTTTTGACTGCGAAAAATTTCGATGGCTCCTTGACAAGTCCACGCCGTTCGGTCGCTCGAGCGCTATTGGTCGGGGATTCAGCCGTGGCCGACCGCGTGTTCTGAGTGTTGCGTCATACCCGTAGGTATTATAGTTTTCGAGAAATTTGACTTGTTTCAGTCATGACGTGTTTCTATTGTCCCGGTCTACCCTACTTCCGGCTGTCCTAGAATTTGGAATTTGCATAAAGGTAGCTCTTATTGCACAATAAATAAGAAAAATCTGAAAATCATAATTTTTCATGTCTGTCTATGTGAATACGCCATCTAAAATGACCCCACATTGCGTACATTTCGCCTATGAGCTTAGAAGGCTATGCTAACACTGCATCATTCCCTCTGCTAACATCCCCTCGCAGGTAAAATTTTCAAAAACGCTTGAACAAATATCTATTTATTGCTTATAAGTAGCCCAATGCCAAGTTTCATAAAGAACCATCGATTTATCATCGACAATGACGATCTTCCATATAAAGTTTCATCCCCTACTTCACCCCTCACAGGAAGATTTTTTAAAGACGCGCGAACAAATATGTATGTATCTCTTAGCACGTGCCCAAATGCCAAGTTTCATAAAGAACCGTCCAATTATCTTCGACAATGACGATCTTCCAAATAAAGTTTCATCCCCTATTTCACCCCCTCACAGGAAGAATTTAAAAAACGTGCGAACAAATATCTATTTATCTCTTTTCATGTGCCGAAATGGCAAGTTTAATAAAGATTCATCGTTTTATCTTCTTCGATAATAACGACCTTCCACATAAACTTTCATCCCCTATTTCATCCCTCACAGGTCGAATTTTCTAAAAAGCTCAAACAAATATAGACTTATTTCTTATCAAGTGCCTAAATGAAAAGTTTCATAGTTTTATCTTTGACAGCGACGAACTTCCACCATATAAACTTTCATCCCCTATGTCAACCCCTTAAAGCCTCTTTTTGGCAATAAAAGGTAGCCTATGTTCTTTTCCAAGGTCTATTCTATCTCTGTACCAATTCATCAAAATCGGTTCAGCGGTTTAGGCGTGAAAGCGTAACAGACAGACAGACAGACACAGACAGAGCTACTTTCGCATTTATAATATTATAGTATATATAGTATGGATAGTATGGATTTCTTATCAAGTGCCTAAATGCCAAGTTTCATAGTTTTATCTTTGACAGCGACGAACTTCCACCATATAAACTTTCATCCCCTATTTCAACCCCTTAAAGCCTCTTTTCGCGATAAAAGGTAGCCTATGTTCTTTCCCAATGTCTATTCTATCTCTGTACCAAATTTCATCAAAATTGGTTCAGCGTTTAGGCGTGAAAGCGTAACAGACAGACAGACAGACACAGACAGAGCTACTTTCGCATTTATAATATTAGTATGGATAGTATATGGATAGTATGGATTTCTTATCAAGTGCCTAAATGCCAAGTTTCATAGTTTTATCTTGACAGCGACGAACTTCCACCATATAAACTTTCATCCCCTATTTCAACCCTTAAAGCCTCTTTTTCGCGATAAAAGGTAGCCTATGTTCTTTCCCAATGTCTACCAGGCAGCACACAAGTCATATAACTGGCCAACAATTTAACCTTATGCAGGGTTAAGCTTTATTATATATGTATAGAAGCTGTGTGTATTGCCAAGTTCTGTATTAAAGTTGTTTTTTGTTATGATAATGCTATTAGCTGAGTTAGTTCTGTAATTAGCCGATTTTATTTCTTAAAGCTGAATAGTCATCATAAATAGACCTGTTACTCAAGAGTTTGTGTAACCTTTTGTATAACACTGGTATAAGATTCTATTATCCAGCAGAGTACTGAATAATTGAGGTTCTGTTCTCTTTTAGCTGTATTACACACCACATCTTGACAGTTACACGGCTGCTGTATAAAGTAGGGTGTGGTTCCTGTTATGAAGCATATAGTTAGTTAACAGAATTTAAGGTAGCTGTTATAACTACTTTATGCCGCTTTAAGTACGCAATTACTATCATGTGCAGCTAACTGGGGTAAAAGCAAAAGTAACAGATTCTTATGCAGAAGTTGGCTGAGTATTCACGAAAAGTAGACATTTTTTAAGCTAGCAGAACTATTTTGCAATATTTGTCAGCATTTATGCGGCTAGTAGTTTGACATTTCGATTTCGTGCGCGCGCTTATACTTAATATTAAAGTGTTTGTGTAAATGCCGCCTATCAAAAAAAAAATGCTAAAAATATACTGTGGGTTTTCATTTATTTTATGACTGAATCCTAATTGTTTGATTTATACTACGAGTGTGTATGATTATAGAACAGTTATCGAAAATATGTTGTGGGCAGACCACTTTTAACCAGAGAACATCTGAATAAGTGGACACATAAGGTTTGTTATGCAGACATTAGACGAGGAGCCGCTGTGCAAGAAGACTTTATTCAGAATGAGCGTCGCCATAATGAATAACATAACCTAATTAATGATGAGAAATTTTATACTCGAAAACTCAATTATGATAACGAAATCGGTATAATATTCTTGTAAAAAGTATTACAAGGTTACTTTTGAACCCTCAAATGGTATAAGAACATAAAAAATATTTCACTCGTAAAAACAAACCAACGACGAAATGTTGTTTATTTCTCAAAAACCTGGCTTATCAGGTAGCGCGTAAAAATTTTGCACGAAATGTATATATGAATACACGGTAAAGTTGCATGCGCACCTACAATTTGTTATTTCAAGCACAAATAAGCGTATAAAATTACCGCTAGGACATTACAATTCGGCATTTATTTTTGCTGCTGTCACTCACCAAACAACGCGTGCACTTTTAATTTATTTTTGTGTTCGATTATGTCAACTTCAAATTTAATTTGAATAAAATCTTGATAAATGTTCTGAAATAAGCTTAAAGCTGTGTATCATCTGAATATCTGAGCTTTGAAGGACTAAGCATATAGTTCATTCATCATTCATTCATCTTCTGGATAACAGAGCTGTAATACTTGCATAAAAGAACAAAATGCTTTTATGCAGAAGATACTCAGCTTGTTGTACAATTATTCAAAACTTATTCATGTGTTATATTGCTATTACTCAGCTATTAGCGGTATAATTTTGTGCCCAAATTGCTTGAGTAACGTCTGAGTAAGCGCCAAATCAGCTAATTACGGTAGTCTTATTCAGCAATTTGTTTCTGTGACTGCTATTATAAAAAACTTACTCAGAAGGTTTGTGCTGGCTGGATATTCTATCTCTGTACCAAATTTCATCAAAATTGGTTCAGCGGTTTAGGCGTGAAAGCGTAACAGACAGACAGACAGACAGACAGACAGACAGACAGACAGAGTTACTTTCGCATTTATATATTAGTATGGATATAGTATGGAAGTATGGATTGTAATAGAAACTAGATTAGTGTATTTCATTACAGAAATGTAAATGTTTAGATAGTTTTCATGGGGGAATTTGAATATTAAAGACGCCAATGACGTTGTTTTGTTTACATTTAGTTAAAAATATATACTGGAGTTACGATTAACGGTCTGAGTAAAGTTGACGAGTATGTATTATGTATGTATGTAAACTCTTTATTGTACAAAAGAAAAGAAACAAAACAATTGACAAATTAGCCTGTTAACATTGTCTAAAGCTAACTTAAGAAAGAAAGAACTTGTTTTTGCTTTGGGACAGACATTATGACCTATGGGCCTGACCACATCACGCGGCGCCATGTGGCGCGGTGTCGTAACGTGAAACAGCGTCGCGCCGGAGTGCGGATACACTATGCCGAGCACTTTGACAGTCCCTATAATTTGCTCTTCCAACGCACCGCACTCCCGCGCCTCCCTGTTTCACGTTACGACGCCGCGTCGCAGTGATAGGACCAGACCAGGCCCTATTGCAAATATTTCAAATATTTCCATCACACTTGCTCGTACCTAAACAGTGTCGTAACTTGCAGGTTACCTTGGTTGCAACCCCCCAAATAAAACCCCTCATAAATGTGATGAAAAACATTGTATGTCGCACGGGCGGTACTAGAATTACGAACATCGACTCATTAAAGCCCTCCGTCTTCGACTTCGGGCTTCTAATAGACTCTCGTTCGTAATTCCTTGTTTACCGCCCTTAAGACACAATGTACTATTACATCACCAGTTCAACGTCATGTCGTTCTCGGCAAAGGCTCCGTGACTGGAGTTGAACAAACTCCACTGACTTTCGACTGTTTCCCAACTCCTTAGTTATAACTTTACCATGCGTTATTTTGCAGGTGGCACACAAATGCGTGACTACTTTGACCAAGAGCGAGTACAGACGACTGGTCATCGGAGTTCAGCTTATAAGAGATCCATGTTAGTACTAGCCCTTTCAAAACCAAATACCTAATGTAAATTTTACTGTAACCATTAATCATGTAGAACAAGGCTGGCCAAAGTCAGGCCCGCGAGGCGTGGTTCTATCTAAGTAGCAAAATTTCCATACTGAAGCAATTAAAAAAAAATACAGAAACAGGTAGATTTAGGTCAAGTTCGTATCGGCTCGAAGGGCCAAAAGCACACAGCAGTAGGAGTTCCGCATAGGCGGAGCTCCGCCGGCACTGTTTCAGTGTCAATAAAAATTGGTAAATAAACACGGCTCTGAAAAAAATACGCTCCAGGTAAAATAACGATTTTGGGAAAATGATCGAACCAGCCAGCAGCGCGTTTTTCGAACTACCGCTTGTTTCGCTAAGCGTGATAAATTCGGGGGCACGAAAGTTTAAAACGTTATATTTCCTTACAGTGATACTGTTGCTCGACGAGCCGACTTGGGACCTTGATCCACTAAACACGTACTTGATTATCTCAATACTATCCAACGCAGCAAAGAAATACTCCACCGCCATCATCCTCACCATGGAGAAGCCTAGATCAGGTGTGTATCTTTAACTAGAAGTGGATGTTATTTCACGTCATTATTTACAGTAACTGGTGACGTGCTGGGTAAGCAAATCACTGGTTTCACGTCCAGCGACAAATGGTAATTTTTGTAACGAGCTATATTTTGTGGTGATGCAATTTTCGCCTCAACTTTACAGTAAATATTTATTCCATTCATTAACAAGTAAACGATTACAATAACCCAGTGCATAAAAAAATACTGACTTTATACAACGTCAAAGAAACGATTCTTATGAAATTATTGTCATTACACCGAAAAACGATGTTTGTGGTAAATAACGTCATAGCTCAATACTTAGCTTGTAAAAAAATTACGTTAAATACTAGTTTTATTTCTAATTCAGTATCAGTGACAGGCAGTGAAAGAAACTGGTTACTGAAGTCACTGGTTTTAGTAACCAGTGACATGATTCTTATCACCGTTTCGTTTCGTTTCGCACAAATCACGTAACGACCCATACCTATCTTTAACTGATATTAGATAAGTATAAGGGTGTCTAGATATGCCATATTATTATAGACACCCTTTGTCTTTATTCACCCCCGACGGAAAAGAAAGGAAAGCCGTGGTGTTTGGCCAAGTCGTTTGATCTATGCCCTCTAAATCTAAAGCAGATTAAAGTCCCGATGAATCAAAAAAAATAATCAAAGTATAGATATTATATTATTATATTATATTATAGTATCTAGATATTATTTAACAAAAACTTTAAATAAAAAATAAAAAGGGAAAAGCAAGTCTAGTAAATACTTAAACTTAAACAGTCGGGATCCATTCAAAAAAATAGATTTATAACGCTTGAAAAACATAACTATTTCGGGCAATCGGGTAAAAACAGTTTTCTTTTAATATTCTTTGCCATTAAGTATATTTCGGAAAAACAATTAAAATGACTCGTTAGTAAGAATAACAGTAATCACAATTATTCACAGCTGTTTAATTCAGTTTAATTACACAAATTAACGTGTTTTAAAGCTAACAATACATAAACTCACGTTATTGTTGACGACCGGATGGCTAAGTGGTTAGAGAACCTGACTACGAAGCTTGAGGTCCTGGGTTCGAATCCCGGCGGGGCAAATATTTGTGTGAATAACACGAATGTTTGTTCTCGGGTCTTGGATGTTAATATGTATATAAGTATGTATTTATCTATATAAGTATGTTTATCCGTTGCCTAGTGTCCATAGTACAAGCTTTGCTTAGTTTGGGACTAGGTCATTGGTGTCAAAGTGTCCCATAATATTTATTTATATTTTATATTGTTATGCTAATTTTACCGTTAACCTGTCCGGCGTGGTTTAGGCGCCATTTCTTTATAAATGTTCGTTCCTATTTTTTGTTTTCACAGCTGTTGTAATACTAGGCCGTATCTGTGAACTATTTAGTAGACATATATTATTGTCATCATATCTATATAATACCTACGTAGTATAAAAATAGGAGGTATTATAAATAAAGTCTTGGTAGTTTAATGGTTTTACCCATGACCTCTCAAGCAGAGAGACATGGGTTCAATCCAAACCACTCACCTCCCGAGTTTCTCTGAATTTATGTGCAAAATTACATTTGAAAGGGCATTGCAAGATGAAGGGCTCCCACATAAACCTGCGGTGCGATCCGCTGCGACGCCGCATCGCGGGAACTAACGATGCGAATTGCTGCGATACAATTTCGTGCGGTTAGTGCAGTCGCCATACCTATTAAGTATAATATGATATCGCAGGAATTCGCAGGAATGCTCGATACGAATCAGATCGGAAGTTTTTGCGATACGTCCCGCGAGCTCGCAGATTTTTGCAATGCGATGCGAATTCGCAGTTTTATGTGGGAGGCCTAAATAATTGCCCCTAAAGCTTGGAGTTTGAAACTATCAAAAGAGGCCATACATAGCCATATTGTCTAACGCAATCGGAAACAGTATCTTCCACCACCACTTTCTGTAAAATTTTATAGGAGGATAAAATAGATAGCGAATGAGACCACGAACTTTTCTGCACGTAGACGATATAGCCTTTGGTTTCCCTGAGTGTCCTAAGATTAAACCCCGTTTCAGATGTTTTCCCATTTCTGGACCGCGTCGTTTATCTGTGCCTCGGGGACGTGGTGTACGCTGGACCAACGAGGAACCTTCTGGATTACTTCGGCAGCATCGGCTTCCCTTGCCCACAGCTGGAGAATCCACTAATGTACTACCGTAAGTGCTCATCAACAAGCCAGCCGAAAGAAAGAAACTAATTCATGTTTCTAAGGCACATGTCTGCACCTACGCACTATGAACTCATTTCTCGCTTTAACGCATTCACTCCCACCGACGCATATATGCGTTTTTGGAACTTCCCCCCCAGTGCACTGTCATAATTACTTATTCATATATTTTGAACGCACATGTACGTCGGTGGCACCTGTGGTCAGTCAAGTCAAGTCAGGTGGCAGTGAATGCGTTAACCGGCTAGACAACGCATGGTGTGTAATTTGCAGGTTCGGACAAACGACTTTACCTACATACTAAATCAAAAACAACGAGACGAGATATTACTTCTTCCTTCTCTGATACGTTACACCATTGCATGTATCTCTCTCCTTATCTATCTTATGCCATAGTCCATCTCTTCTCGTTTGTGTACATTATTTAGACCTATGCTTGCAGGCAGCAGCATAAAAAAAAAACCCTTATTGCGGATATAAAAAGTACGAGTACATCATTTCTTACGCCCTTTCAATACAATGAGGGCTATCGTTTTTTGTCTCACTAGATGGCGCACTGTTGCGTGAGGTTTTTAAGTATGACTTTCAAAGTCTGTTATTACGGGCGTGAAACAAAGTTTGAATTAAATCATATTAAAACACATATTAATACACCTTAAAACCGTACCATTAAAATATCGAGCATGCCACAGTGTTGCATAGTCCCCGTTTTGTTCGGAAATAAGGGAGGACAAAGGTTTCCGAAAGACAAAACTGTCTCAAAACACAGACATTCATTGCCCCGGAACGCATATTTGCCATAATTAATTTCAGATATTGCAAAATATTCACAAAATTATTCTAATTATAAATAAACCCGCGTAGCTCACCCAAAAACTATGAGATTTGTCATTTCGGAGACCTCACGCTACACTAGCGCCTCTAGCGGCGAATTCATACGCGATAGGCGCCAACCAAAGAACCATAACCAGCTCAATGATTACTATGATTAGGCATGACTGTGTTTTCTGATACCCGACACCACAGCCGTAATAACACCATATACCTATTTAAAAACATTCGTTACAGTATGCCTGTCAACAGTGGACCGCCGGTCTCGTGAACGGTTCATAGAGTCCAACCACCAGATCGCAGCACTGGTGGAGAAGTTCCGAATGGAGGGACAAGCTATAATGCAGGGCAATGTCAACGAGCATCGCTTGATCAACCCGAATAAGATGCAGCTTGGATACGGAAAGCCCAGCGGGGCTAAGACTATATGGATGTTGTATGTGTAAGTACTAACAACGGAACTACCACTATCATTCTCGTCAGGGAATACGATGATATTGATCCCACTAGTGGTCTAAAGGACACTAAACGACACCTTGCCGCCTGTATCAACCGGTTTCTATCAACTCTCGCGATGTCGTCAGTCTACCAGTACTCGACCAGTGGTTATACTTTACCGATATCCACTAAGCTATTTGTGGGTCGAATCTGCAATCGGGTCTGATCCATACGCCACCACAATCTTAACCCCTCAATAGATACAGCAGCGTTGCGTTGCGTAAGTTTGGAAATTTGACGCACGGGTAATTTTGACGTTAGCCATTTTAGTTGTCAACGTATTTACAATACCTATCTCAGGTTAGGTTCGCCTGGTGTTTAAAGGCAACGATGGTTAACTTGCCATCAGGTACCTAGCTGCTAGTTTTCTTTTATTGATGCATGAAAAATTACAATAAAGTATCCTTTGGTTCCAGGAGGATGCTGGCATCCATATTCAATTTGAAGAAGAACGGTTTTAAGCAAATGTTTATGCGACTGTTCTCTCTGCCCTTGTATTTCTTGATACTGTGGGCTTTCTACTTTGAAGCCAAGGTAAGCGTCATATTTTTGTAACTGAATCCGGTCAGAAGGACCAAATGGTCCTTGGAAACATCCAAATTTGAATTTTGTTTTCAGGATTATCAAAGGGCGTTTATAACAAAAAGCGGACTAATATTCAACGCGATGGTTGGAACGTATTTCATCAGTATTATGAACACAATCTGCTTGTGTAAGTAACTTCTTTCCTTTCTTTTCTAATCTTTAATAATAAGAATAACAAAATATTTATTTGTCACTTTCTTAAACACTATGGTTTCCCGTTTCTTCGAAAAAGAACTCTTCTAAGCTCCAATAGATCTGTTATTTCTACATTTCCTAGCTTCGCAGAAAAAGTGGGTTGTGTATTTGGCAGGTTCAAAATCAAACTCTCTGTCTATCCGTCTATCACGTACAGTAGGTACAACATGAATGTTAATAATATCAAAGATTCAAAAGATAAAGAAAACCGATATTTTGTTTAGAGTTCCAAACGACAGCAAACTAGTTCAAGTGTACTGCGATTTTTCTCGTCACCTATCTACACAATTGAGAGGCTTTCACGCTCTCAACCCCTCAACCCCTCAGAGGTACAGATAGGTATAGGTAGTGCCACCAGAGTTCACGTACACAAGAACATGTCACGTAAGCGGGATTTTGGCATTCACTCATTTATTTCATTCTCCTTTTATGCATTTACTTAGTTCTCATGTAGCTGTGTGTCATTCACTTCAACTCTCGTGTCACTACCTATGCAGCTGCATTCATAATCTTAGGTCTTATTCTCTTGTAGATGGTCCATACCGCACGCGGTACTACCAGGAGAGTCAGGAAGGGTTGTACAGCGGGGCCAGTTTGCTACTGTCATGTAATCTGGTCTCGCTACCATTTTCCCTCATCAGCACCTTCGCTTCTGCTGCCATCATCTACCCGTAAGTGAGACTTCAGATAGCATGGTGAAGATGTGTTGGTCTGATGAACTCTGGTTGAGTTCGAAATGGGTCAGCGTAGTGTGTTGGTGGTGATAGCTGGGTTTGTGTAATGTGTGTGTTTTTACAACATTTAATACATCTTTTATCTATCTGATTCTTAAGGTAGCGGGTAAGCAAAGTATTTAATAGTTCACATTGGGAAAGATGAAGCTAATGCTGCGCCCAAATACTAAATTCAGCCCTAAATCGTAATACTGAGGCCGTATTGTCTAACGCACAAACGCTCACAATCTGATTTACCATCTCTTTCTACCCTCGTCATATACCGTGCGGCAGAAGAAGTGATAACGATTGTGATTCGTGCGTTAGAAAATAAAGCCCCTGGCCGGAATCAAGAGCCTAAAAATCTTGAATTCTCCTGATAAATCTTGAGACATCGTACTTCGGCTACTACAAAATTCAAAATAAGTTCGTATCGTACCGTCCCTCTCACTCTCGTATTAAGTAATATATGCGTCAGCGGGACGGCAAGATACGAAGTTTCAATTTTGTAGTTCGTAGTATAGGGCCTGGTAACCCGACTTCAACTTTTTCCAGGATCCTAGCAGATCTGACGGAAAGCCTGGACTACCTCTACTTCTCTCTGGTCCTGTGGTCATGCTACATCTTCGCGGAACAGCAGGCCATGGCGGTGATGATGTTTGTTCGAAACGGATTGATAGCAGCCATCGTCAACATATACATCACTTGCGTGTATGTTATGCTGGCCAGCGGAGTGTTACGGTGAGATTCTTATACTTGATTGATAAACGAATACTACGCGGACGGATTCGCGGGCAACAGCTAGTATGAAAATATTTTTCTATCGAGGTTTGAACTTCAATTTTGTCCCTACTCACCCCGTTTCTTGGTACTTAAAGAGGTTTTGAGCTTTGAGGGGAAGGGAACACAAAACTTTATACTTATAGAGGCTTTTATTATCGAGGTTTAAGTTAGGTACAAAGATGAAAATAAGGTGTCCAATGTTTTCTGGCAATGACAGACTAATTAGTTTTTTTTTTGGCACTAACATACTCGTATCAGCCCAGACCACCCACTTATGAAACCCGATTAAACTTTTTTTAATTCTCGATTGTTTCATTACAGATCCTACAAAGGCTACGAGGACTGGCTGTATTACCTAACCTATTTAACTCACACACGTTACGCCTCGATCTTCCTCCATAGAAACGTGTTCAAACAGCCAGATTTCAACATCCTCCCTTACAGCGACACAGAAAACTGCACATCAATCACGAACCTCATCCAAACCACCTCCAATTTGAACACTACTTCTAACGCAAATTGTCGATATGCCAATGGCAAAGCGTTCATAGCAGAAAGGTTCACATCGAGAAATTTTAACGGCGACTTGAATCAGGCGGGAGATTTGAATTTGGAATTCAATTTGGGAATCAGTTTTGCTTTCAGTGTTGGTATTATGCTGGCGAACAAGTTTTTGTATCTGTTGCCGTTGCCGAGTTATATAAAGGATAAATTTAGGGAATAAATAGGGATGTTGACACCACCAATCAATTGACGTACCTACTTTTTATGAGCTGTCAAAAACGCAATTCTCCCATAGAGTTTGAATGTTTGAATGGAAATAGCAACTTATGACGTCACTTGTTCGCACACTCAATAAACTATTTATTTGTTTTAAAGCAACAAAAAATCTAATTTTGCAGTTAATCGAAAATTAATCTAGTTTTCAGGACTAAAATAAAGCTTTTTTCATCACGCTTGCTCGTAAACAGTGTCGTAACATGCAGGCTACCTTGGTTGCAACCCCCCAAATAAAACCCTCGGCTTAATGTGCTTGTCATGAAACCCGTGGTCGGTAAATGAGTCATTGCGCGTAACATTTTCTTGTCATGAAGCCCAAGGTCGGTAAATGATTTGTGTCCGTACTGATGGCGCTGCGCATGGTGTAGCAACAGGACACATGCACACGCGGCTCAGGCACATGCTGAGGGAGGGGGAGGGCGACGCTGCAAGAGCGCAGCCTAAGGTATCGCCAATATTTGGAACAATTATTATTTATTCTTTTAGAAATATAAATTTTACTCGCAAATGTGATGAAAAACATTGTATGTCGCACGGGCGGTACTAGAATTACGAACATCGACTCATTAAAGCCCTCAGTTTCGACTTCGGGCTTCTAATAGACTCTCGTTCGTAATTCCTTATTTACCGCCTTAAGACACAATGTACTATTTTTAACTGGAGTCGTATGTCTTCGAATTATTTTTTAATGGTGTTAACATCCCTATTGTTTTTTAACTAAACTAAAATGCCTCCTTAATCCGTCCAATGAGATCGATTGATCGATAAATAATGTAAGCGTTTACAAATTAGATATGAACAATGATTAAACTATATTGATTGACTATAAAGTTTTTCTTTTTTTACAAGCTTTTATTTAGTTTCACCTGTCCCGTTGTCTGTCTGTCTGTCTGTAATCAAATCTTGCAAGTTAAATTCGACCAACTTCCAGTAGGTATTTGGATTGACCCGAAATTTGGTAAATTGCGTGATAATACAATAATCTGGTAGTGACATCCTGGTAGTCCAGCCAGGAGCGTCTCCACAGGACGGAACTCTTCAACGATTAATGGCATCAACTTGGAATTTGGTATGCAAATGAAGTTTGGTTGACAATATAAGTACAGCCAACAAAAAGTACAGTCAGCAAAAAAAAAGCTTGTATTAAAAATATTGAAAAATTAAATTTTTACCAAAAACTTATTAAATAAAAAAATCTTACTAGATTTAAAATAATTACAAACAACATAATCTACAGTAAAATTCTATTTCTATAACAATACTTACATCATACGCATACTTATGTCAAAAAATATTAATCAAATAGCCATTGTTTGAAAACTTAATCGTTACAAATGTTACAGCAGTGGTCGGCTTCGTAAGAAGCTGGATACTTTAGTTCCTTATCACTTTAACTAATTTAAAGTACTAAATAATAAAACACTAAAGTGCTAAAGTGTTCAACTTCTTTTGAGATTGACTGCATGACTTTTCCATTTTATGTCTTAATCAAAATAAATCTAGCGCTCAATGCTACCTCAAACAGAAATATCTTCGATTGTTAATTTAAGTCACTTGGAGTAAACACAAGAATACAATCCAAATTCAATACTTTACTAGTCAAGGGTAGAAGAATTTACGTACAGTCACCAGGACCAATATTTGACACAGCAAAGCGTGCATAAATATCTGATACGACTCAATTTCTAGGGCCGGAAGGATGTGTCAGATATTTTTGCCCGCTCCGCTGTCAATGTTAATGCAGGTGACTGTACATAGCAAGGGCGCAAAAACGCACCTGTGCGTTCGGTGCCCTCTCCTACGGGTCTTGTATAAATACCTAAGTCTGGGCTAAGATTACCTTGCCGAACTAGTAACTAATAAACAAAATGTTGCCACAGTTCAACCCATGCAAATGTATCTATTAAAAAAAACGTCCTAGATATTTATTTGGCTCTAGCAAATATTGTGCCGCGCTATAATATTGAGTTTTTTTTATTTATACACAAAATACGAATGATGAAATACTTTTCAAAAAAGAAAAAGAATGAGTTTGTAAGTAATCATCACATTTTTCATGTGAAATACTTGAATAACATAAGGCAACAATATTTTGTATAAACTTTAATTTACATTTACCTATAAAAATGTTTTTATGTCTAGCAACATTTTTATCTGTAAAACTAAAATTAGTTCAGCTAATTCTGATCCTGGCTATGACACTGATGTTTTGCCATTTTGAATACATTTAGCTTCCAGCAGGCTCATTGCGAAAAATTCCTGACCTTCATTTTGTTTCCTAACCTTGATTTGATTTAGATGTATGAGATGTATCTATGATTATAGCACAAACAGATAAACGCATCAAAAATCTCTTTCACCCACAGAACAAATAACGTAATGAGATAGTCGCCTGGCGTATTTATCTCACGCCACATTCCTATTCCTGGTATAGGCAGTACCACGAGAGTTGAAGTGAATTACACACACAGCTACAAAAAGAATTGGTTGCACAAAAGGAGAATGAATGAAATTAATGATTGAATGTCAAAATCCCACTGTCATGATATGACACGTTCTTGTGTGCATGACCTCAACTCCGGTGGCAGTACCTACATATATTATTAGTTCCATGGTAGCCCCATTTTTAAAATGTAAGTTTATTACCTTTTCTTAATTACTAAAAGATTAGCCTTTAGTTAGCACTCGCATATAATTTCAATCTAGGGTGAATTCATCCATTCCTTTGGGGTATGACGTGTATATAACAGTGGTTTCTGTTTGTGTCTCATTGTCGTTTTCGGCTTGCTCCGGGTTTGCATCTAAAAAAAAAAAATTTTTAATACCACATACAACAAAACTAACACCACTGATGGTATATTATTTTATTATGCAAGCAAGCTATTCAGAGAAGTTTTTTTTGCTGATGAGTTGCCATAAGGGCCAAAGACAAGGTCTTTGCTGTTATTTATGGTCGTCGCCATAATTCGTAAGACTAATTGACAAGTCAATGACAGTTACTGGGTTACCAGGGTTCGACGAAATTAAATAGTTATGTAGCCGATATCGATATTCAGTATCGATTCGACTAAATGGTGTGCTAAGTGGCATTTTTTTGTACAATTTCGGGAATATTGTTGTTGCAATTGTCACTTTCATGGAGAAAAACGAGACTAAAGATGAACTACTAAATACCAACTTGTTTTTGTAAGGTTCTTAAGTATTAGGCGGTTTTAAGGTGAGGCCAATTAAAACAATAAATGAAATAATTGTCGTTGGTTCGTATTTTCACTTCTTACAATGATATCTTACATTGCAAAGTAAATTATGGATAAATATCACTAGAAGCCAATGCCGTAATGTTTTATTATATCGACACGAACAGCACTACCCTGACTGTGGCAACACTTGAGCACAATTAATTGTCAATTTAGTCTCACGAATTATGGCGTCGACCATAGTTGATTTTAGTTTTCAAAATTTATTGAATTTAAATATTAAAATATTAAAATATTATTATTCAATTTAAATTTATATGAGGAGATGGCTATTCAGAGAAGTTGGCTAGGACTTCTAGGGGCTATTTCACCATCCATTGATTAGTGCCAACTGATGGTTAAATGTGATGACGTCTCCGTCTATTTGAACAAAACAAATACGGACGGCATCACATTTAACCATCAGTTAACACTAATCAATGGATGGTGAAACAGGCCCCTTAGTGTAATGGTCAAAACATTTAGCAAGTTGAGCCAACCATACTAAATGACAAATCAATATTGGCAGTGGGGAAAATTTGGCTTAAAAAACTTTCCCAAACAAATTATAAGGGTTTCTTTAAATAACATCATATAAAAAATATATTTCTTACCCTCGTATAGTACTATTGTTTTATTTATTTTCTGGATTGTTACCTGAAATGAAAAGAAAACATAGTTTAATCAAGTAATCACTCCATAATTTCATACCACTGATATTTTAATGAAACAAAAAATAAAAACAAAAGAATAATTGACACTGCTGCTGCTTTTCAATAGGTTTTGTCTATAATCTAGTGCATTTCTAATATTTTACTATATTGCCTGTCCCACTTGTATATATGTCTTTTCCCCATCAAATAAAACAAATAAATGTTTTGTAGGCGAGACTGCAATACCCCATACTAGCTTATGCCTTAAACTTATACCAAATTTCCATCATTATTTAAGTAAAATGTTATACTTTACAGCAAAAGCTAGTGAAGTGGTATTGCAGAAGCACCAACAATATAATAAATATGACTCCAAGATGCAAACATTCAGTACACTTACTGGAGACAGGACAATCTCCCTATATTTTTTCAAATACAGTTTCAACGGTTCCACATAATTATCAAATCCGAGTGTGTTCATAGCAAATAACACATCTTCTCCATTGATAGTTTTCCTCTTCTCTACTTGACATCTGTCGCTGGCTTCACTTGTGACAAACGAAATAAATTCTGAAATGCATTCTTGTACGCATTCTCTTGCATCTTTAGCAATCTGTAACAGTAAATAAATAAAAATTTTGGGCTGCTCACACCAATTGACCTAGTCTCATATCCTTCTGAGACCTAAATTTTTAACAGATGTAGTACTTAAGATTTAGACGTGGGTTACAAGCTTTTTTTAAAGTACATTTGGTTGAATTGGTTGTTAGGGCTTTTTTATATATGTAAGGTTTTTTTTTATATATTTTAACGAGGCTTCAGTACACCAAATGTGACTATGTTAGCCTCATGGGGAGCCTCACATACATGTTACACTCCCTCATACCAAAACTAAGTCTCTGGAGGCAAAGGCTTATCTAATGAACTTGTAAATCTGCATTGCTTCTTCTGAAAGCAAATAACTCAGAATCACATTAATTTAAACCTCTATTCAAACAACCCATACCATCTAAATACCTCTCTGATGTCCTTATTCTTATCACATTCCAAAAGAAAATGAAGGTTTTCAGTCATATTGTCAAAAAAAAAATGACATTGCTGTATCTAAGGTTATTTTTGAGAGGGGGCCTGGCCTGGATTTATATGTGAATAGATAGAAGTATTATGTATTATAGAATTTCGAATTGGTAGCCCAACATCCTGGGGTGGGCACCAGACTACTGGGGTAGGCATGGACCCTAATATGCCTATGCTTATTGTTGTTAGTGTTAATTTGTTCTATTCTTCTATCCACGGCAGGCAGGCCACTTTGCGTGCGGCTATTGACAGATTGTAGGGAGAGAGCACCGCTTTTCATCAATATTATCGATAGTATCCAAATATTATCAATGCGGTTAATTTATCTATAAATAAAATAACACTTGCAAGCAAATACCTGCTTAGGTCATCAACTCTTATATATCTAATATGTATTCGTAGTTATAGTGATTTCAATAAGGCAATTTAAACAGATTAAACTTTCCGATATTTAGATTTTTTTTCATCAATTATACTGCTGAAAAAAGTACAGCCGAACAAGTTGAATCATGACCCATGGTGGAACCTTTTAATAATCAATTTCACTATGATTTCCTACACAAAAGTATGAGATGTCAACATGACATTAGTAACACAAAGGTTCCACCCTGCCTGGGTCTTCAATTTGTTCGACTGTATGTGTCATCGTAAAGTTTGAGGTTTTATTTAACAGAAACATAAATAAACAACTGTTGATTTATCGATAACATTGATAATAAGCGGTGCTCTCTCCCTACAATCTGATAATAGCCGCACGCAAAATTCCGGGCCCTAATCATTACGGCTGAAGCAGTACAAAAAGATTACCTTTCCATTCTCAGGAATTGCTCTTTTCATGATCTTAGCAATGTTAGCTATGGGTAGAAATCGGTCCTGTTCTCTTAACGGCGCGTGTTTGCCCATACAGGAGTCAGAATTATTTTCTTCCTGATCTGAAAGAATTAAAATAAAAATTACACAAAGAATTATTCTGGACAAGATTGTAATTCTATGACTATACATTCGCGGGTGTGTAAATGCTTTACTGTTGCAGCAATTCGATGGTGTACGAGTTTACTTGCACGAAGGTTTTAATTATAAAAACTTACCAAGAACATCGTCCGAATGAACAACATAAGTCTCTTCGTCTACGAGGAAACCACCATCCAACCTCACAAGATCATTTCCGAGTTCATCACTTTCCATGGTTTGTTGTTAATTAGTAATTGCAAATCGAGGTTATATTTTAGGATTTTTAGGCCAGTCGCACTGTAACCTTACAGCCTGTAATATACTACAATAAGTAGGAAATTTAATGCTCGTCGTCTACCTACGTAGAAACTAGAAATTGCCACTAAATATTTATTTTCTTTCCGACGCAACCCCAACTACATACTCTTTGCCTAACTAAACAGTGAATTGACTCTGTAGGTGGATAATTGACTGACAGTCTGACTGAGATTATACTTGACTTAAGACAGTCGTATTTTTTCGTAAAATTAATTTTATTTATACAGGGAGTCTCGTACCATGCAACTTTAAATCCAAGGTTCGATTCTACTCACATAATGTGCTACTTTTGTTCTGCAACTTTTTTAAATATGATGTGTTTTTTTTTATAGATACATTAAATATGATAAAATACACAATTGACAGCACCTTGATAAATGTTTATCTAAGAGATGTCAAATAAATGACAAAAATTATTCAAAGGCCCCTTGAAGGCCCCCTTTTTAGATAGGTACTTATAATCTTTGAGGTCCCCATGCCAAGAGACAGCGATAATACCGGAAAGTGCGATACACTGATTTAACGATTAACGATTCAACTTTGAGGATCAATAAATTATAAAAATTTAAGTAACATATTTGAAAATGTTACAAAACAAAAGTAGCTTAGTTATGCGAGTAGAATCGAACCTTAAATTTAAAGCCCCTTGATCAAAGACATCCTGTAATAATATAAGTCTAGTTCTATCAGGTAGGTGAGTAAAGTATCTAAACCAAATAAAATAAAAAAACATACGAGCTTATTAATAAACTAGTAGACCCTTATAGGTATTACGGTAACAAAAGCGTAGTATAGGAAGACTGTAATGTATCTTTCAACAATATGAGTGCTTACTATAAAATTAAATAAGAAATTGTTCAAAATTGATCTCATGTCGTTTATTAAATGTATAATGAGGGCTATCGTTTTTTGTCTCACTAGATGGCGCACTGTTGCGTGAGGTTTTTAAGTGTGGCTTTCAGAGTCTGTTACTACGGCGTTAAAACAAAGTTTAGATTAAAATCATATTTAATACACCTTAAAACCTTACTATAAAAATATCCAGCAACCACAGTGTTGCTTAGTCCCGTTTTGTTCGGAAAAAAAGGGAGGACAAAAGTTTTCGAAAGACAAAACTGTCTCAAAACAAACATTCATTGCCCCATAACGCATAATTGCCATAATTAATTTCAGGTAATGCAAAATATTCACAAAATTATTCTAATTATAAAATAAACCCGCGTAGCTCACCCAAAAACTATGAGATTTGACATTTCGGAGACCTCACGCTACACTAGCGCCCCTAGCGGCGAATTCATTCGCGATAGCCCTCATTTGACTGATTGAAACAAAACCATCAGTAAAATACACGTTTGACCTGTAGGGCTACTACGAAACTCGAAAATCGAAGTTCGTATCGTACCCTCCCGCTGACGCTAATATTATTTCACACGTGAGCGAGAGGACGGTACGATACGAACTTAGATTTTCATAGTTTGCAACTTGCAACACTGTGGTCGATCACAGATAAACCAATTAAAGGGAATTATAAGGTCGTGGGTAAAAGCTAGAGCTATATTAATTAAATTTGAAATAATACAGGTTAGCCAACAAAACGTTTTTTTTTTATTAAACTACATTATTAAAAAAACCAAAACCCACACCACAAATAACCATCCACAGACTACTCATCCCCAATATTCCCCAACCAACCAATTACCCACCAGCCAACCAAATAAATCCCCGAACCAGCAGATTTCCAACCAAAACCACAAAGTGTACGTAAAAGCAACATTTTTTATGCATATGTATCTAATCTAAGAAAATAATTTATTGATTTATGATGGCAAACAAAATAATTTCGCTAAATACATCTCATTTTTCATAACTTAACATAAACCGTTTTTGACTTTCAGGTCAACAATGTTGATTGCTGACAAATCGGTTCTCTGGTCCAAGTAGCCTAAACCAATTTCATCCGACACCGTAACACCAATATCTAAGTTCTTCGGATCGAAGTTTTCCAAAATCCAGGAACTTAAAATTTTCGTATTATAAATATAAGGATAAGTATGCAACTGGGCTTAGGTTGTACCAGCCCATTGTGACCAACAAATAGCTTAAAAGAAAGATTGTTTTTGTTGTGAGAATTTATCCCTGTTAGAATGGGAGTTCCGAAGTTCTTCAGGTATACCAGTGAAAGGTACCCTTGCCTCAATGAGCTGGTCAAACAATATCAGGTTAGTTGTTGATTTTTTTTGTTTGTAGGTATTTCAAAATGTGCTCTGCTAATGTTCCATGGTCCGCCTAAAGCAAAGGGGTCCCATATATAACTTTAACACTCTAACCTAACCTAAACTAACCTATGTAGTGGGGACCCCCTTTGCTTTAGTCCAACCTGTTCCATATGTAATTTTGTGTGTTGGCTGTATGTATAGTACACAATATTAAAAAAAATACATTTGAATGAACTGCGTTCAAATTCTCAATTAATTAAGTACTTGAAAATATTAGTGATTATGTATTGAAATTCACTAATATTTTTTTTTGAATTGTACCTTATAGATTAGGAATATTGAGTCC
>NC_133483.1:17857140-17857772 GCF_025370935.1 Choristoneura fumiferana
CTGAACTAGTTAGGCTACTGGACGTTTAGCCAAAATTTACTATTTAGGAACCAAGATAATGCTATTAATGCAAAACTGATTCTGTAAGACATCACCTAACTTTAGCCACTAGTAGGCCTTTTAGTTTTGTAGGTACCGTAAACTGCTTCTTCAACTTTGCGCTCTGGCCCCAACATTGCCTGATTTGATTTAGAGTCGATAACTTAGCACTCTTATAGGTTTGAAACTTTTATCTACACGGGAATTATTATAGGGAGGATAAAAGTTTAAAAACCTAAAGGATGCTAAGTTATCAAGTCTAAATCGAATCAGGCAATGTTGGGGCTAGAGGGCAAAGTTGAAGCAGTTTACGGTAGCAAATCCTTAATTTTTTTATGTAAGTTGTAAGGATCATTATCACCTCTATTATCTTCAAAGAATATGTCAGTCAGATTTCAAGTCTCTGCCTTCTGTAATACTTAGTTCCAGTAGTCAGGACATATTACGAGTACAAATTTATTACAGTTGTTTCTAAGCGACTGGAGTATACTTTTATTTCAAGTCCCTCTAGACTGCCCTACTTCTGGCCTTTTAAAATTGCTGCATACTCCGTATCTCAATTTTATTTTGCATCTGCAAATAAATTTTATAGC
>NC_133483.1:17857782-17889384 GCF_025370935.1 Choristoneura fumiferana
CACGTCACCAGTTACTGTAAATAATGACGTGAAATAACATCCACTTCTAGTTAAAGATACACACCTGATCTAGGCTTCTCCATGGTGAGGATGATGGCGGTGGAGTATTTCTTTGCTGCGTTGGATAGTATTGAGATAATCAAGTACGTGTTTAGTGGATCAAGGTCCCAAGTAGGCTCGTCGAGCAACAGTATCACTGTAAGGAAATATAACGTTTTAAACTTTCGTGCCCCCGAACTTATCACGCTTAGCTTAGCGAAACAAGCGGTAGTTCGAAAAACGCGCTGCTGGCTGGTTCGATCATTTTCCCAAAATCGTTATTTTACCTGGAGCGTAATTTTTTCAGAACCGTGTTTATTTACCAATTTTTATTGACACTGAAACAGTGCCGGCGGAGCTCCGCCTATGCGGAACTCCTACTGCTGTGTGCTTTTGGCCCTTCGAGCCAATACGAACTTGACCTAAATCTACCTGTTTCTGTATTTTTTTTAATTGCTTCAGTAAAACATCACATTGGAAAAAAATCCTAATCCTGCCGTGAAGCAGCAGTGCTTGCACTGTTGTGTTTCGGCGTGGAGAGTAAGACAGCCGGTGAAATTACTGGCACCTGAGGTATTCCATCTTAGGCCTCTAGGTTGGCAACGCATCTGCAATACCCCTGGTGTTGCAGATGTTTATGGGCGGTGGTGATCTCTTACCATCAGGAGACCCACTTGCTCGTTTGCCATCCAGTCGAATAAAAAAAAAACCATTTGGGAAAAAACGCGAATGGAAATTTTGCTACTTAGAACCACGCCTCGCGGGCCTGACTTTGGCCAGCCTTGTTCTACATGATTAATGGTTACAGTAAAATTTACATTAGGTATTTGGTTTTGAAAGGGCTAGTACTAACATGGATCTCTTATAAGCTGAACTCCGATGACCAGTCGTCTGTACTCGCTCTTGGTCAAAGTAGTCACGCATTTGTGTGCCACCTGCAAAATAACGCATGGTAAAGTTATAACTAAGGAGTTGGGAAACAGTCGAAAGTCAGTGGAGTTTGTTCAACTCCAGTCACGGAGCCTTTGCCGAGAACGACATACGCTGAACTGGTGATGTAAATATTTGAAATATTTGCCATAGGGCCTGGTGTGGTCACATCACCGCGACGCGGCGTCGTAACGTGAAACAGGGAGGCGCGGGAGTGCGGTGCGTTGGAAGAGCAAATTATAGGGACTGTCAAAGTGCTCGGCATCGTGTATCCGCACTCCGGCGCAGCACCCATCCGGCGTGGTGGCCTAGTGGTTCGACCTATCGCCTCTCAAGCAGAGGGTCGTGGGTTCAAACCCCGGCTCGCACCTCTGAGTTTTTCGAAATTCATGTGCGGAATTACATTTGAAGTTTACCACGAGCTTTGCGGTGAAGGAAAACATCGTGAGGAAACCTGCACAAACCTACAAAGCAATTCAATGGTGCGTGTGAAGTTCCCAATCCGCACTGGGCCCGCGTGGGAACTATGGCCCAAGCCCTCTTGTTCTGAGAGGAGGCCTGTGCCCAGCAGTGGGACATATATAGGCTGAGATGATGATGATGATACATACATAATACATACTCGTCAACTTTACTCAGACCGTTAATCGTAACTCCAGTATATATTTTTAACTAAATGTAAACAAAACAACGTCATTGGCGTCTTAAATATTCAAATTCCCCCATGAAAACTATCTAAACATTTACATTTCTGTAATGAAATACACTAATCTAGTTTCTATTACAATAATAGATAAGTAAAATGTATAAAAACCTTGAATGTACCAAATCTGGCAGCTGAAGTTTGTTTACATTTAGTTAAATACCTATCCAAACCATTGCGGATTACCTGAGACAACGCTAAGTCGGCCATGACCTGTTTCACCTTAGACGACTTAAGGTACCCTGACACCTGTAACAATAAAACTGGAATTACTTAATCACTTAGTCAACCCTTTACCTACTTTAGGTAACTACATCCGCCATCTTTAAACAATAACCAAGCAAATGGCCCCGCCATTTTTGTGCGAATTTTCACAATTGGTATGCCTTCAAATAGACCGACAACCAAAGGGAAATTATAGAAAAATTATAACTTAAATAATAGTATTACTTCTATAAGTAAACATTTTTTTCGTAGGATTCAGCATAAAACCGCCTAAGAGTCTCCCCACACCTATCGACGCGGAATCGGGTTTATCCAATCAAAAAACGTTTATAGCCCCACCTTTACTGCTTTAAATTTTACGGATGATACAGTACATTGTTGCAGTCGTGTCGATATGCAGCTCTCAACTACCCTCTTCCTGGTAAACAAACGGCAATGACCTCGCTCGACCGCCCTGACCTGAGGCGTCAGTGTGTCGTGTCGACTCGAGACGATCGGTCACGACGCGTGTGCACCCAGTCCTAAAGGCGGATCCAGGAGGGGGGAGTCAAGGGGGCTGGGCTCTGGGCTGGATATAATAAGACTACTAGATATTTTTCTTAACTTATTGATTTTAACAAAATTAATATCTTTCTGTGACTAAAAAGAAAATAAGTTTTAATGTTTTATTTGTGTAATAAACTAGAATTTGACCATGGGATCCCCCTGGTTATAGCTGAATCCGCCCTTGTGCGCACCGCCTCTTACGTTTGAAAAGAAGTGACAAATAAAGGGCAATCATGTGTCGTGTCGTGTACGCCAGCCGATATCCTCGGCAAAAAATACTACCTCCAAGCCCCGTGAACTTCGATTCCAACGCCAAGAATCGTTTGTTCGTCCAGCCGTGACCCTTCACTTGTCACTCTTCATACGGCGACATAAAGGCGATGTATGATCCTAGGTACTAAATATCCTGCTCTAATCTAAAATCTTATAAATACGAAGTTTGTAAGTATGTTTATGTGTGTTTGTTACTCCTTCACGCTAAAACGGCTCGACGGATTTGGATGATTTTGGTATGTAGATAGCTGGACATCTGGAATAACACATAGGCTAATACACCACTGAAGTTTACAGCCACGAAATTCGGCAGGGTTATTTTTTAATGCCACATTAATAAATACACCGTTGTAAAGGAATAATTCTGGTGGGAATCTGGTTAAATTCAGGAATTTAAATATTTCTATATGATTCGCTAGACATGCGTAGGCTAACAAAAAGGCGGCTTTCGTTCAGATGATGGAGTGGGTCTTCTGTACTATTATTTATTTTGTGGTAGAGCGCCGGCGATATACGGCGGCGGCGTTATGATATCTAATATCTCTATGATTGGCACATACCTTAGTTAGCGACAGTGCCAGAGTCTGCTGCACGCTGAGGCCTGGTAGCAGCCTGGTGGAATGCCGCACCAGCGCGCAGGAGGTCTTGAACTGGTCCTCTTCGAGTGGGACTCCTTCGAGGAGTATGTGGCCTTTGGAAGCCACGCGGCGAGCGATCACGTCGAGGAGGGCTCGCTTGCCGCTACCTGGACCGGATTTATAATAATGAAGGAATGGGAATGGGAATTTGCTCTTGAAAATCATCATTTGGAGAAGTGGGACTGATGATGAAGACCATAGGTTGACCACCGGAGCTACTCAATAACAAGTATTTCACGGGTAGAATTTCAATTACTTTTGCACAGTTCCTAAGCAATTTATGATATGCTCGTCATAAGGCAAAATATGGTGAAATGGAACGGGTAGTGAAGCACCAGGCCTTCTGAATGAGGGTTTTCACGGAGGTGAAATATCGCTAGATGGCGTTAGTATCGCGAGTTACGTTTGACGTTTGCTTGTGATTGGTTAAATAACTAAATGAGCCAATCGCAAGCTCGTATGCAAACGTCAAACGGATCTCACGATACTAACGCCATCTAGCGATAATTCTCCTCTGTGAAAACCCTCATTGAACGGCTCTGCATCGGAAAAAGCAATCTTTCGTAAAAGGTGACGAGCAGTTGACGTTAAAAACTATTGCATCTCAAATTATTTACACTAAAAAGCGTGTAAAAAAATATATATAACAAAAAAATTAACCGAACGGAATCTTCCATCCAAGTTTAGGTATACCTAGGATTCCGTGCACAATACGAAATCCTTAGAAAAATATTACTTGATTTTTTCGTAATGGCTACGAAACCCCATCTTGGGCGTGTCCGACACGCTCTTGGCCGGTTTTTTTCAATGCTGTCATTTGATTTAATTGAACTTGAACTTAAAAAGGAGTGGTCTTATTCTTAAAATGGTTGAAAAGAGACAATATTTTTTTCCTTCAAATATACAATGGTCCCATCGATTATTTTGTACTAGATATACATATTATCCAAAGTTCGTTATGTTGCTGTTGCCCCATTCCTAGATGTTACCTTTGGGCACAATATTTTAGACTATCGCCGTCATTTCATTACTAATTCTAAAATCAAGGTACGCGGAACAAAACCCGAAGTTACCTTTGGAGCCCAGGATAGCGGTGACTTCCCCGCTGTGGGTGGTGAAGGACACATCCTTCAGGATGATGCCGGTCTTCACGCCGCCCGTGATGCGCTGGAACAGGCTGCCCGGCTCCACCTGCATCATCATCATTATCATCATCTCCACCATCTTCATCATCATATCCTGATGGATTCACGTAATCATTATCACCATCATCATCTTCACTATCATCATCATAATCATCATTATTATCATCTCCATCACCTTCATCATCATCATCATTATCATCTTCATTATCATCATCAAAATCATCATCTTCATCACCATCATCATCATTATGACCATCATCTTCACCGTCATCATCATCGTCAACGTCATCTCATCAACCACTTGGCTTATTGTCTTACACGGTCGCTCGTAGCTATTTCTTTCCTTGGAAAGGTATAACAGTTAAGTGTGAGTTTAAAAAGTTGGCCGAAGTTAACTGGTAGTTAACCAAGATAACTGATTGGAAGAAATTCCGTAGTACCTTAACAATGACCAATAGGTACAATATATGTATTTATTTAATTTATTTTATATTTATATATTTAAAAAAAACTTGAGTTATTGACATTGTCACCTAGATCCAGCCTAGATACGTTGTTTGAATGGACACTAAATGGGTCATGCCCGCCCATATAAAAGACGTCAACGGGCCACCTCTCAGCGTGAGTTGCACCAACCTATAAGATAACTCATGTCAAAGGCTGATTTGATATTATAGTATACATGTGTATAGTAGTTGCTTTGTCCCACTAAAAACTGGCTATTTACCGACCCAGAGTCATCAAAAGCTGATGATCCTCCTTTTTCTAAATTTGATTTGAATTTAATTAATATCATAGTAACTTATACACCGTTTAATTTAAGGTTTGAATTAACTGTCAAATTGTAACACACGTTTCTCATTATTTCTGACATAAATGGACTTTTTAGTCCATGTTACCTACATGTACATTTATTACCGTTATTTATTATGTTTTTTTATAGAAGTTCACACAATATGAAATAGTTCCGTTGTTTCATTTAAAAAAGTGTGCAAATTTTACCGTTAAGTTTCAAATGTTAAAATAAATGGAGTAAGTATCATCATCCCAGCCTATATACGTCCCACTGCTGGGCACAGGCCTCCTCTTAGAACAAGAGGGCTTGGGCCATAGTTCCCACGCGAGCCCAGTGCGGATTGGGAACTTCACACACACCATTGAATTGCTTCGCAGGTTTGTTGCAGGTTTCCTCACGATGTTTTCCTTCACCGCAAAGCTCGTGGTAAATTTCAAATGTAATTCCGCACATGAATTTCGAAAAACTCAGAGGTGCGAGCCGGGGTTTGAACCCACGACCCTCAGCTTGAGAGGCGATAGGTCAAACCACTATGCCACCACGGCTTTTTGGAGTAAGTATAGTGCAATTAAAACATAACAATAAGGTCATTTCATTAATTACCGAGACTGATGAGAGAAATAGGTAAAATTCAGAAACAAAGATTTCAATGCTAAAACATTATAGATTGTCAAATGTCTAGAATCCGCTGATCCCTTTATGTAGATCTCGTCCTTAACTACCTAGGTATGTATACAGTGAGTGTCGTGTATTTGGGCAGAGTGATATTAGAAAACAAAGGAATGAGAAACAAACAAAATCAGTTTTTTTTTGCAAAATTTTGTAACTACTAAAGAATTTTTTAACTTTCCATTGAGCTGGTTTGCAGGTGGTAGGACCTTGTGCAAGGTCCGCCCGGATTGCTACCACCATCTTGCTCGCTAATCCTGCCGTGAAGCAGCAGTGCTTGCACTGTTGTGTTTCGGCGTGGAAAGTAAGACAGCCGGTGAAATTACTGGCACTTGAGGTATCCCATCTTAGGCCTCTAGGTTGGCAACGCGTCTGCAATACCCCTGGTGTTTCAGATGTTTATGGGCGGTGGTGATCTCTTACCATCAGGAGACCCACTTGCTCGTTTGCCATCCAGTCGAATAAAAAAAAAAAGAAGCTATTTATGAACTTTAAATTTGTAAATAATGTTTATTATATAAAAAATAAGAAGGCCTCATACAAGAACTACTGTATTGTTTACGGCTGTGCTTAATAAACTTAAACAGGTAGCTAGTTTGATTTTTTATGGATGTACATGTACGGAGCCCTCGGTGAGCGGGTCCGACTCGCACTTGATCTGTTATTCTAATGCGGAAATTTTGGGTTTTTACATTTTTGTTTGTCGCAAAACTGACACGTAAAAATATAATTAAATTTTAGTTTCTTTTCAAAAAAATGATACTTGGTAAGTGCTCGTGAATCTGAAATTCCTCCAAAAACTTTGTAAGTGAAAATATCCAAATACCAAAACATCAAAAAACGTCGCATACAAAAAGGCTGCTTGCAACTAAACCACATAAACATTCTAACTAAGATTACGAAATATGGTATTTAAACTGGTATACTTACTTGCCCAGAATGAAACACGTTGTACAACTCCAACATATAACTCCCTCCCGCCATCTTAAATCACTTTAAATTTAAATTAAAACTCTAAATATACGACGAAATTTTAAAAACACATTTTAAAATGACACAACCTCCACGTACTAATCTCTTTGCAAACTAAACATTTGTTGTTAACTTCAGACTTTATTTTCTGTGATGCAACGTTGCCAGCTCGACTTGTGGCTAACTTAAGTTCACTAACTGTACTTAATTTTTATAGTATTTTTAAACGAGCGATTTTAAAGCCTATGGTCGCACAGCAAGGTTGTTTTATGAGTGCAGTTGGTCCGATGAGTTTGTTAAGGTGAAGTAAGGAAGTTTGTAAAAGTAAAAACTGAGGATTTACTTAATTCAGAAAAATAAGAACTTCAAAGTCTTCGCTACGGTTAGAGTCGAATCCCTTATAGTACCTATTAAGCGTCTTGTTCCTTCAAAGGTATTTAAAGTAAAACAATGGGGAGACTTCGTTATTATCTCCGACTTGATTTTTTATTCACATTCATCTTTACACACAAAAACAACAAAATTTAAACAACACACAAATGAAACAAAAAAATTACAAAAATAAAAAATAGGGTATGTAGGTACTGTACACAATACGGTATTTGACTATTTTGTATATGTTTTACAAATTAAAACTACACAACGCCTGTTATCGAATAGAAAAACAATTTTTAAGCTACCTTACAAATAACAAAGTTATACAGGTTTGAAATTCAAGATTAGACAGAGAAAGACATACTGGCATGTGACGTCACACGCCAGTACCGCCATACTTGCTGCATAGAGAAAAGTGTTTGAGAAAGAGACAGGTATATAGATTTTTCAAAAAATCACTATAAATCCAATTTTCAACAGATTTCAATTTTCTCTTCGCTAAACACTATCTGTATATCTATATTTTCATAATAATATTAAGATATGGCAAAATCAGGAGTTGTCATATACTGTATTCTGTGTGTCCCCGCAAAAGTGAAATGGGCGCTGACAGCATTATGCTGAGGCGTTAGACGCCTGCAGCGTTGATTTTCTGTCAGATCAGAACCGTCTGTGATTCACGGAATGATACATCAACGTGCTAAACTTATTCATACATTACTTAAATAAAATTAAAATACTAAATTTTCTTTATACCTAAACCTAACCAACCTAGTCATTACCTAACAAAACTAACGTAACCTATGTTTTTTCAAGTTTCCGGGCTTCCGGCACAAACATTAACATGCTAAGGACACAAAGCAAAGAAATAGAAAGAAATAAACAGCAAACAGATGAACACAATATACAGACTGGACGTTCGGGGAATTGGACGTTCAGAGAATGGACATTTTTGGAATCAGACGAAATAGACAGACCTAATGGATCGAACCTCTATTGACCTTACCCAAACCCGATATTTAAAACAGTAAATGAGCTGCAGGTAATGGTGAGCTATTAGATTCTAATCAACATTACGAAAGCGGAAGCAGCTCTTGAACAAATGCTGTCGCTCCTCTCAGGCGCGGTCACAGCCTGATATTTTGGAGGGGATCACTAATAAATAATAATAATAATACTACATTGCGGCTAGAAGCAAAACAATTTTTTTATTTTGTAAATTTTTAGAAGATTTTTCAATTTGACGTGTTCGATTTTGGGGGTCATGTCCCCTGTGACCCCCCCGTTCGACCGCGCCTGGCTCTTCTCCTCTGGGGCCTGACAGGCTCTCTCCACGAGCCGCTCGGGGAGGAACACTACAACTGCGAGTTCAACTGATCTTTTTTCACCAGATCTACTCTAGGAATTCGTTACCTATACCTTTATAAATAGTATTAATAATATGTATATTAATTGGTCGTTCTTCTGTTTTATCAGACATCCGTAATCCGGCCACAAGAATCTACGGAATCCTCTCAATCAATCCTGGCGGAGGAGAGAACTGACTCCGTTTCCGTATCTATAAGTTTTCTATCATCAATCTGCCTAAACTCCTTGTGCTTAACTTACAATTACTTACAGTATAAAACAAATGCGTTTTTTTAACCACAGTCAAATTATTGTTTAGATTATCCAATCTTATGGCAACAATTAAATAAATCTCCTTTTTTTAGGATGTTGATGACACAGAATCAAGGTCAGAGATGACTGAGGACGAGGACTCTAGAATGGACCCTCCCTGCTCTCGTGTCTTTGCACCTTCATCAGAGGATAGATACGATTACGGGGTTGAAAACCCGCGTGCCGGCGAAGTTCTGAGAGACGCTTTTGAGACTGATTCTGAATCAGAGGACGAGGAGCGATTTAAAAATTTAAATGTACACTATATTTAAGTTTAGTTAAGACAATATGTTAGTTCTAGAGTAAGTTAGTTGTAGTTCCCAATGCATTTATATTTATTTTTGTTTTGTATGTTTCCTTCTGCAATATTAAGTTAGATTAAATGTAAAGTCATAGATGTACCTATATATTACAATTAAGTTATAGACTAACAATGGATGTCACATAAAAAAATCAATGGAACAAAATAAGAAAAGAAAAAAAAAGAAATTACGGGCTAAAAAACTAAACAAAAAATGGGTTAAAATATATTTATCTCAAAATTATATATATGAAATTGTGACATAAATTTAAGTAAATAAATGAAAACAAATGTATGGTTAAATTTTAATTTGATGTAGTTTTATTTTAATTTTCTACCATTTTGTTAATAGATATACTATATAGTACTTATAGTGTTTCACCATCCATTGATTAGTGTTAACTGACGGTTATGTTACTCCGTCTATTCGAACAAAACAAATCATCACACTAACAGTTAACACTAATCAATGGATGAATAGTGTACTCGTACTTTCGTCTCAACTCAACATGAAAAACTTCTCCTTAACACCTCATTTTCCTAATATACCTAAAGCGACGTTGCGGCAAAGCCTTAGAGCAGAGCCTCTATCCATCTATCTCATTTCTTTCCACCACACAACCAAACGACGCCCACACACAGCCACCCAACTTCTATTAATGCATTCCAATGATTGCTTTTCTCCCTCATACCGCTACACTAATCCGAAGTTAGAAAGAGAATGCTACATGCGCAGTGTCACTGACTGCTCAGTCGAACTCAGCCGCAGCGAACGGCAGCATGGAAAAAGAATAACATCCCTTTTTAAATCGAAACGAACGAATTCATGAACTAAAGGTTTACTTTAAAGTTTTTTAAAGACCCTTTGGCGTGTTTGAGTGTTTTCTAGTTCAGCCGGTTAGTGTGTTCAGTGTGTTTTAGTGAGGTTTTTTTTTATATCTCGGAGTACCGTTTGTCTGGGTAAGTTGACACTGTTATATCTATGCTATTTGATGTTGAACAAACCTTTACCCGCAGCTTCGCTCGCGTGAATCATTAAAATTATATCTGGCAGTTTTTTTTTTACATAAAACTGACCCCCGTACTTGACCCCTATCATCCTATCTCACTTGTCGTAAAGTGCAGATGAGGCCAAATGCACTATAATAAGTAAGGTGTCAAGTCACTGCACTGCTTCATTAAATTGAAATTACAAGATATCGCAAAATTACTGCGGTATTTCCCAAAAATTACATATAGCGATCTTTATTTAAGTAGTTACCTTTACGTACCTACTTGAAGAAGGTCCTTTAAAATTTCATGTTTCTACAATTAGCGGTCAAGGTTTTAGAATTTTACCCAATGCGAAAATAGTATAAATAGTAGCCCATGTATTCCAAAGATCTATTTGCTATTGGACTCGCGCTGCTAGGCAGACTTGACTTGACACCCCACATTTCAGTCCACTCGTGACCACGGCCACTGTAATGTGGTCGAAACGTCGAGGTAAATATTACTCGTGTGTTTAGCGCGATAAGTCTCGCTTGTGGTATTTCATTTTACTATTTGCGCAAAAATACATCCAATCTAATTTAATTACATACATCCCTTCTGTCACCTCTATTGCTTGACATAAAATTAAAAATGCCAACTAGGTATTTGTACTGTGACGAGCGCTCGTAATATTACCTTATCCAGTCATTTTAGCGTCAAAGAGTAGACCACCAACTTTTGCATTTAAAATATTAGTAGCTTATTATATACATGTAAAATGGAACAGGTTTTTAGTAGTTTTGACCAGTGGTAAAAGCAATTTAAAATTTCGTCAATTCTTAAAAAACTGTTTTCTTAGTCGAAGTGTTGATTTGCATAGTTATCTAAGTTCCATAACTTTGTTGGTCGCCGGTGTTGAATGTTTGAAACTTAAGAGGCTGTACCACAACATTACCACAGAATAACAAGTTTTCCCTTACTTAGGGAAACTTGTTATACTGTGACGTTACTACTGGAATCAACTGGGTGCTCTTGCTCTGCTTGAGACTTAAGTAGTTTGAAGCAATTACCTACTCTTAATTTCCCGAAAGAAATAATTTATATTTATAAGTTAAGCACCTTACAACACTTACGTACAACTAGTGTTGCCAGTACCCTTAGTGTAAGTATTCGGTTACAAAATACGTCTCGATCGCGTTCGCGTTAAAATCTCAATTATGGAAACACGAACATCGCAAACGTTCCGCTAGAGGCGCTGTTCGTGTTTCCATACAAATTGAGATTTTAACGCGAACGCGATCGAGACGTATTTTGTACCCGAAAACTTACACCAAGGCTTACGTTAGTAGGTACTATTATATATTCTGTGACTAAGGGTACAGGCGTCTAAATTTGCGCGAGACGTCTCGATTTTCAGGGATCAAATCGCTAAATGTCACTTACTCATATTCCAGCAAGTTTAATCTATTATTGTTCGATTAAAAAAAAAACTAGTAATTAAAAAGCTAAACAAACCTTTATTCTGAAAGTAGCCCACAAAGGGCACTTCATGTCACTTTTTTTTAAACTATCAGCGCTTTCGGAATGATCGTCATTGCCAAGAAGAATGCACCGCAAGAAACTTGGCAAAAATTCTTTTCAAATATAAAAAAATACAAACAAAGAAAACATAAATTACAATATAAAATTAAAGAAAAAATATGTACATAAAAAAATGTTGTGGAACTACTTAATATTAGTTGTGAAAAGCATTAAATTAAGCCTTTATTTACAAAAAAGGTTTTTTTATTTGGCCCGATCTAAAACGGTAAAGGCCGTTTTTTCATCATCATTTGCCCCGATTTTAATCCATTCGGACCTGGCAACACTATTCATAACTAATTCTCTCAAAGATATTTTTTAAGTTAAGCACCTTACATTGCTTCACAATGGCATAACTATTGCCTCAAAAACATATTTTTATACATAAAATACAATACCTACCCAAGTATGCCTAAGTAGGCTCTACCCACGAGTATAAATTATATTTCAGAATTGGAACACAATGAGGGCTATCGTATTTTGTCTCACTAGATGGCGCACTGTAGCGTGAGGTTTTTAAGTATGGCTTTCAAAGTCTGTTATTACGGGCGTAAAAACAAAGTTTAGATTAAAATCATATTTAATACACCTTAAAACCGTACCATAAAAATATCGAGCATACCACAGTGTTGCGTTGTCCCAGTTTTGTTCGGAAAAAAGGGAGGAAAAAGTGTTTCCGAAAGACAAAACTGTCTCAAAACACATACATTCATTGCCCCGGAACGCATATTTGCCATAATTAATTTCAGATATTGCAAAATATTCACAAAATTATTCTAATTATAAAAAAACCCGAGTAGGTCACCCAAAAACTATGAGATTTGACATTTCGGAGACCTCACGCTACACTAGCGCCTCTAGTGGCGAATTCATACGCGATAGCCCTCATTATGTAAAAACCCTAAAAATACATTGGTTTGGTTCAGGCGTTACTTTGCGATTAAATGAACTATTTAAAAAAAAAAACATTTTATTCAGTAAATAGGCCGCAATGGGCACTTTTACAAGTATTTTTTTTAAACTTCCAGCGCTTTCGGAAAGACCATCATTGCCAAGAAGAATGCGCCGCAAGAAACTTGGCAGTCATTTTTTCAAAATAAAATAATTACAAATAAAAACTTAAAAACTACAGTAAAAATTAAAGAAAAAGAATTGCATGAAAAGAACAATAATAATATTAATAATACAGGGATGTATGGGGTCCCTTAGTTACAAACAATAATGTTGCAAAACTAAAACTAAACATATATAAGTATTTTAACTTGCTTGTCCGTTACAAATCGTACACCACATAATGTGGTAGCTACGTCTGTAAAACACAATGTTAACATCTCCTGCATATCAAACAAAACATCACCCACCTAGGTCTAGGCTCAATTGCCATTGCCACAAACAACACAAAATACTAACGCTTTCCGAACTATGTACTACTTCATTATCAAAGTTTGGTTTGGTTGGTCAGTTAACGTCCAGCTGAGCACACGGCCGTTGCCAAACAAAATGAATGTCGTTACTAATCAGAAAACAGGAGAAACTCTAAACTACCCGCATTATTTTTCTCACATTCTCTAAGCTACCCTCTTATTTTTATTTTTAACTAAATGCAGCGACTTTATTGGCCACTAATTTAAATATTTTTTTCTGCCGTGATACATAAAACATAATTTCAAATAAACTTGAAGTAGATAAGTTAACCTTAAAATAAAAATGACGCATAAAAGTCAGAACTATAAACGGCGTTTATAATAATTCAGTTAACGGATGCATTTAAATAGTACCTTGTAAAATATTTTTGGTACTTAAGGAAACTAACAGGAAGGAACAGCGAAATAATGGTCTAAGATGTGAATTAATTACAGAATTAATTAATCGTAATGTTGTTACTATTATCACAGATATTATGCCTACATGTTATACAGAAGTTGGGTCGGTACGCGTACCTCAAACTATTGAGACTAGGCTGTACCCGCGACGTTGCACCCTTTACCAGAGATTTTCTTGTTCTACGTAAAAGTATTACGTGATATCCATCTCTATTTTCTTGTGTAAACTAATATTGTAAAGATAAATGATTTGATTGTTTAGTTTTCTAGTACCTAATCAATAAACTCGAAAATTACATAATCGTTTTGAAAATTCTTTCACCTATAAAAAAACTAGATATTAATATGTATCATTATGATCACTGATGTATTAAACTGATTATGATAGTAATAAATAAGCGAGTAACCTAGAGTATTTTTATTCGTCTACATAAAAATTCAGCTTCCTAGGTCCAAGCAGTTTAACCAGCGAAGGTAATGTATTGCTGAGCCAGTCAGTCTGGTCTGGATTTGATCATAATGAGCATTATGTATTTTATTAACATGCCTACTAATTTTGCCGCACTCTGTATGGTTTTTTCATTATGACAGACATTATAATAATAATAAATAATAAAATCATTTATTGCCACAAAAAAAAAACAATTGACGATGTAGGTTAAGTACGTTTTGGATGTTTTGTTGCAAACGTACCGTTACGTTATCAACGCACGATAACTCGGACCCTTTGGAGTGACGAACAGTAGAACATTAAGCATATTTACTCAAGTAAAAGTAAAAAGAAAGCCAGATTAAGCAGATAGTTCGAGTATAACAAACGTGGCCATACTTCCGACATCTAAGATCTCGAAGAAATACCTACTTCCTGTTAGAGCAGTAGTTCCCAAACTTATTTTTCTCGTGGACCACTTTCAAAATTTTACTGGTGTTGGTGGACCCCTGCTGCTACATTTCTACCACATTCTTAAAGTCGCCAAAAAATAAAAATTGTGTCGCTTCTGAGTTCTGTCCAGTCGCTTGCCCTATTAAAATATTATCTGCTTAGTTAGGTACTTAAAACAATGTAGGTAGGCCCTTATAAAAACTATGCTTACATTTTGGCTCTTTACTATCAAAAGCAGATAATTTTCGTGGACCCCCATTAACATCTTATGGACCCCCATTTTTTGTTCACGCCTACGTAGACCCCAGCAAGTCTCCCGTGGACCCCTGGGGTCCACCTGGACCACTTTGGGAATCACTGTGTTAGAGGATGTTTTTAAGAAACGTTACGCCACTACTTCGGCAATATTGTTGCTTTACAAAACTCCGCAGTCATTGGACCCATAACCTATAACAAAGTAAAGCTATGAAGGATCTAGCTAGACATACCTAATGAAACCAGCCATAATTAAATCCGTCAGTTTCTTATGAACAAATCAAAAAATTTAGTGTTACCAATAACAATAATCTGCGTGTTTTATTTTCACTGGCCGAATGCATTTAATGGTACACGTCAACATATGGAAATATCGAGAAAAGGCCGATGAAGGTTCAGTAATCAAATCGTTTTTTTTTAAATGTAAAATGCTTAGATTTTGTATGATAACATTTTCGAATTTTATAACGCTTCACAAAATGGTATATAATGACGTTTTTATTTCCTTTATAATCATAGTTATATTATATATTAGAGGTACACATGCACATGTGGGTACTTTGAGTTACTGCACAATGTTTTTTTCTAAGTTTTACGTGTTGTTTTTTTTTAATCTATTACACAGGTATGTAAGTATTGGCTCTGATGCTGACGTTTTGAAATTTCATCGCGACATTGTGACAAAAATTAAACCTATAACGTATTAATTTATAATACAAAATTAATGTGATACCGTGATTTGGGTGGACAAAAGGCTGTGAATTCATTTTTGGTCATTAAAATTAAATGAGGTACTTAAGTAAAGTTTATTCGTAAAGTGTGTTTTATTTTCGTTATGTCAGGATTTGTTTACTTCATGTTTAGTTGTACTTTTACTGTAAAACGAAAAGATAAAGCTATCTTATTGGTTTCTTTGAATAATAGTAAAATTATATAATTGTTCTTATATCGCTAGTAATAAATTAAATATCGTTTTCAGATCAAAATGAGTACATTTTTGAAGACCGGTTTTGTGAGTATAACTCAATACTTATAAAATTTCAACCACAAACCGTTTCATAAGGAAAATTGTTGCTGGACATGTCCGAGATGTAGAGGAATTAAGAACAAAACAGGGACAGTGTTCAATAATTCAAGCTCGCATCATAACACAAACATCCATTACTAAAATTAGGTAGTTAAAGTCTAAACAAATTGCTTTGTTAATGACAGATTCATATGAGTATGACAGATGACAGAGCCTAGATTATTTCTTCTTTTAGCCACTATGAGCGCTGCGATGGATTTAATTACCCCCACTTAGTACTTTGCACCCTCCCAATATCATAAAAATGTTGAGACCGTATATCTATAATAAGTGTCAACGAACTCTTTAAGGATGTGATGACTCAGTCAAAACCATCAGAGCGAGTGAATCCGAACAGTTTGCTGGCAAAATGTAAAAACTGAGCTTCCTTCCCCTTTGCTTTATTGGTTTTTGCACTATAATTATATTTTTTACATTATTGACTTTTAGCCACTTTTTTTGTGTTTCGACCTCTGTTAATGAATACAAGTAGTAGCTCTACGGTGTTTCATATGAAACATTCGTTAATTATTCGAAATGAAATCATAAATCGAACGCTCGATCGTCGATATTACATTTGTTTTTTTTTTTTTCATTTCGATCGTCTTTTTTATATTTACAGACATATTTTGCACCAGAATTTGTAGAATACATATCAAAACAACTACGCGTCGGTTAAACAGCATTTTTTTTATTTTACAACAGCAAAAATATTTTAATGTCAAACAAGCGATTTTGGAATGATAACATTTCAATAAAAATGCAATTTGAGTACTGCCTAAAAGTGCTAAAATAATGTTAGTAGGTTTTGCCTGTTCAGCATTACTTTATATTTCAATTATTGCAACAGCGAAAACAAACTAAATATAATATAGGCGATATTGCTTGTAACAATGTTTGCTTCGACCATAAGAAGCGCTACAGCCAAAATCGCTTAAGTATCGCTTAGACGTTTCGCGCTGTATTGTAAAGTAGTGTGCACTTTGTCTAGGCTAGCTTAGTCGGTTCGGACACGCTTGAAAGCACGATTAATAAGAGTAGAATAATTAATTTGTTAAAACTTATTTAGGTAATTATAGATCTGTTCACTAACGAAAGTCCGCCCCTCCACATTCTATAAGAATTGTAATTGTAAACGTATCCGTACGACAAGTCTATGTGTGCGTAGCTCGAACTTGTCCTTATGGCTTCAGTCGCAAGCGTACCGTCAGTCACGCACACTAAGACTAAGACAATGTGTAAGTACTTCCGAGGTTTACTCGTGTACATTAATAATTAGCTGTGGAGGGGCGCGCCTTCGTGAGTGAACAGATCTATGTATAACAGCGATTCCGTAATTTAACAGTGTTTTTCTTTCAGGTGACGATAAGGAGCATGGATATTCAGGTTTCGATGAACTAAATAGAAAAACATTATAACCAGATCCAGCAGACCGTCAGAATGAACCGTGATTGTCATTTAGATAACCTACTTATTTACTACTTCGTATCGTAGGTACGTCGTATCAATGAAAAGCTTATCACGGCATAAAACATTTACGTAGTCACACATTTTCATTGTTCTTGGCTTAGGTAATATTAATTATCCATGGCTGGTTTGAGTAGCCACAGCTGAGACAAGCAGTGATGAAGAAGAAGACTGATGATTATTACCATTAAGGTTATTTTTCATCACTGCTTGTCTCAGCTGTGACTACGTCCGGCACACGCTCAATAACGTCTTCATCACAGGCCAGTGCAACCAGCCATGGTGAATCTCCGGTATAACATTTTTTTTTGTAAAAAGTAATTAAATCTTCATTTTTTTAGCTGCGCTTATTGGCAGTGGATTAGTGTATAGCTTTTTAATGCAGGTAGTTTAAATTCCTCTACTGAAAGAGGTTCAACAGAGTTTGGATTCAATTTTCTGTTGCCTTGTCTTGTTCGACGGTTGGTTTGCAAAGTTACAGGCCTGGTATCAAAACTCAAAAAGTCAGACGACATGTCGTAATTGATAAAAATATTACCTATACAAGAACAATGAAAATGTGTGACAACGTAAATGTTTTATGCCGTGATAAGCTATTCATTGATACGACGTACCTACGATACGAAGTAGTAAATAGTAGGTATCTAAATGACACTCGCGGTTCATTTCGACGGTCTGCTGGATCTGGTTATACCTATGTTTTTCTATTTAGTTCATCGAAACCTGAATATCCATGCTCGTTATCGTTTTGATGAAGAAGATGGCTGATGGTTATTACCATTACGGTTCTTTTTCCATGACTGTTTCAGTGGTTACTTTGAGCCTTGAGACGCTAAGTGCCTTTTTATTAAAATGTTTGAATAAAATATGTTTTTTGTTGTATGCATGTAATCAAAAGTTCTATAATTAAATGTATTAAGCAGCACATATGACATTAAAGGAATAACGTAATATATCTCACATATACTAGAAATATAATACTATATTTAAGACTAGCTCGCTAGTTTTCATTTATTTATATTTTTGGGCTATTTGGTACCTATTTGTTGAAATAGATTGATGGAACTCTTTCGAAAAATACAAGTTATATGTCTTTGAATGATAAAAACAAAACAGAATAATGCTACCTTGCATATAAGCTAGAAAAACAGAAAAAAAGCCTAGAGTCAAAATATCTTAGAAATATTTTGCACTATTAAGCGCGCTTAAGAGGTAAATAGCGATTTGTGTACAGCCAATACCTCTTATTTGCGCTGAGACTTAACTAAAAACTTAAATTGTATAAAACATGTAAGCATTTTAACACTGTATTCGGCGAAAAATGCTTCAATTTTGGACTTAAAATGATAGTTTATCCAATATATCTGCGTAAACTTGCTAGTTTGGAAGATAAAAAAAAACGTGTCTACAGGCAAAATCGCTTATCTGCATTACCTTTTGAAGAAAAGCCCTATTTTAAGCTACTCGGCGCGAGTATAGAGTAAATAATATAGCGCTATCCTATTAAGAGATAAATTATCTAAATATAAACACAGAGATGCTTTTAGTATAACTAGTTTTTATAGGTTTTTAGAGCATGCAAACCTTCAAATGCGTTTTTCTCGAAACTACATTTCATGCAGATAAGCGATTCTGGTTGTAAGGGGACGATATCTAATTTACGTCGACGCATCTAGAGATAACACACCACATACATAAGAGAGATCTTGGATGTTGTAAGTTTAGAAACTTCGATAGCATGATGCATTACTTAACAGTTGTCTAATGTTACTGAAAATTTGATACAAGTTTAAGTACTAACGTGGTACTAATACTAACACACACAGATACAAGGATAATGCAATAAAAAGTATCTACAGTAAAAAAGATTATGATAAAAATAAAACTTTATCTACAACCTATCTTCTTAACTGTAGCCCAATTCATTTAATATTGTTGAAGTTCCAATGAACTTTGGAATTGGAATTCCTCAAAACATTTTATTTTAACTTATGCGTCACTAAGTTACAGAAAGACAAGGCTTACTATAAAGTTGCCAATCCACGTCATTTCACGATTCATTGAGTATCTCATTAACCAGTGCTAATTGAGGCAGTGCGACCCTGCGACCATGACTCCGATGAACCGTGCAGAGGTTGTAGAAACCTTTCTCAGTAAATTACGTGTTACAGCTTAAACGACGGCACCTGCAGCCTACAGTTGTACTATGTTAACAGTATGTCAACCACCCATTTCTGGTTACTCCTTGTAAAATCATGGGTAAGTTATCCATAAATTAAATACGCCACAATTACTGGGGGACGGCGGTTTGTGACACAGGAACCAAAAAAAAGTTAATTTTCCATTGGCGTAGGGTTGTTTTCCCCTGAAAATACCCTAGAGCCCTGTATGAAGATATCATTCAGTCTTATAGAATTTTGAATCGGTAGCCCAACATCCTTGGGTGGGCACTAGACCATACTGGGGTGGGCACGGCCCACCCGGCCCCCCTCTATATACGCCTATGCAATTTTCATAGCAATAAGTGTGCAAGGGGAGAGGGGGTACGTTCGCGTTCGTATTCACCATCTGAGACCATCTCTATGTACCCTCGTGTTATGCCGTGTGACAGATACAAATGGTGACAAGGATTGTGAGGGATTGTGATTCCAAGTGTCAGACAATAAGTTCTTAGGACGGCATCTTTGTTCAACTCAGTGAAATATTATTAAACGTTGCACACAAGATGTACCTGAGAAATATTTGTAATACCTATTATGTTTAAAGCACTTTCTGACCTTGAATCCGTATAACGAAGCCTCCTAGCATTCAGACCAGCTCTCCGGTCTGTTTGTTGCTCCGCAGAGCCTAATTAAATATATTTAACCCGTCCACAGACCGTGAATTTGTAGAAATATAATTTAATTTTAACTTTGATAAAAATAAACTTAACTTTTCTGCTCTGTGGTTTGATTAACTGCCGGTTTCAACTTAGCGGTCTCTCATGATTTCTCAGACCAAATAACAAGAAAATAATGTAAACAACAAAGCATAATTGCGTCCCTGGATACAAGTGAACATTGATTACCTGCAATAAGTAGTTACGATTCATCATCATCATCATCGTGTCAGCCAAAAGACGTCCACTGCTGGACATAGGCCTCCCCTAAGGCTCTCCACTCAGATCGGTCTTGTGCTTTCCGCATCCAACGCGATTACGCGATCTTAACCAGGTAGGAAGTACTTAAACGAAAGTAAGGACCAAGTATCTTTGGTCCTTAAGGCGGCTCAACCCAAAAAAACCTACGACTACGTCAGGTACGTCGGGTCTTGAAATACAAACATTATTTTGTAGTTCATAGAGGTATACATAAGAGAAGGGATTCGTCGTAATTTCCACTCGATAGAAAACTGTTCGCCAAAGCCTCGAGCGTAAGCTAGAAGCGGGCATTATTAATAGAGATTTCAAAAGCAGTTTATCAAGTTATTCAGTGGGAAGATTATTCTTGATAATAATAGATACCTAATAATTATTCGTAAGCTACGCCTCAGTAAATGCAGCTTATTCGCTTGATAACAATGCACTTACGTAAACCGAGAGTTGAGCACTTAATCTACTTTTATACGTAGTCAGCTAATGTTGAAATTGGCAAGGCCAATATTTGTAAATTACCGCGGTTACAGCTAAAGACTATACGGTTAAACTAATGTGAGATAGATTTAGGGTAAACGTCCAGTGCTCCACATTCTAATTCTCAGTAGATGACACTCTGATACAAGATGACTACTAACTGGAGCAGTGTCCAGCATTCGCATGTTTATCTTATGTTATAGTTCTGTTAGTATATCATTTATCAGGGCGTCTCTAGTCCATGATGAACCTCTATCTCTCTATCAACTTTGTCGCCCTTACACCGCTGCGCCCGTATGCAACGCACACCTTGTACCATAGATAAAACCATTCTATTCTATCGTTATTTTAAGTAGTTTTTTTAGATAGGTACTTATTATTATTAACTAACAATATTAACAATAATTATCAATTTTTCCAAACACATGTCCACAGATAAAAAAAAGTTAGGAAGCGAACAAAAACCGAACGGTTTATCTGTTGCTGCATCGTTATACCTACTACGAGAATATTATGTAGGTACACTCGAGAAAATGGAATCGAATAAGTACCTGGAGGATGGAATCATTTCACTAAAAATGTCATTTATAGACATTGCTTGTACTTCTACCAAAGATATTATCGTGAAATCGATTGTGGCAAGGGTCCACCTCCACCTTGGTACGCGATTCAGTTCCTCGAGTCTATTATTGCTAATTACTACGTAGAGTAAATACCTGACTTAAATATTTGATCAAGATCGAAAGAGCAATCTGAGATTTGACCGTGATTATAAGTAGGTCCAAAGCCCACATTATACAGTTGTAACGCGCGCTAAGATATAAGTAGGAATTCATATTCACCAAAAGAAAGATACAAGTGACCACAAAAGTGTGGTTAAGTTCATTGCTCCAGAGCGGCTATACCGTAACACGTTACTTGGCGACCGTTGGGTTATGATTTTAGCCGGTCTTACTTTGTTACGAAATGCTTAGGAACTGATGTTTTCTTTTAATGTAATACACCATTGTAACATCTTATATAAGACCGTCAGTGAGTAGTTTTGGAATTTAATGTTCTATTGGCAAATAGAAAGAAAGAAAATGTTTATTAGGTCGGTTCAAGTAACAGCAATATTACAACGACGACTAAAAACGGCGATTAAAAATATAAAACGACGCTATTTAGCGTTCTACTTAAATATATAACCGAAAGAGCCACAGCGCTGATTTTCAGCTGCAGCTAAAAATATATTAAAAGAAAAAAAATAAGACCTATTATTTTACACCATAAAAGATACAAATGAGCTAAAACATCAGATTTGTTTATAAAGCTACAATCCAAGGCCCAAGCTTCAGTGCTATTAGCTTATTGAGGTTAAGATATATATCTCGATTGCGAGACATAAATAGAGCGACGTTGGATATTATGTACAATGTAATCTCGCATTATAGATTAATGTTACTCTAAAATCAACTATTTTTGCGTTATTGAATTTTTGAATTACCTGGTCAATAAATATAGCCCAAATTCATCCATTTGTAGATATAATTTGAATCCTTGCAAAATTAGGAGTAAATCAATTTTAAAGTTGAAGTAGAACCCCAACAATTTTGGAATTTACCAGAAATCTATAAACTGTGGTTACCCGTAAGTGGAGGTGTTCGCGGAAGCTACTTTCGCTTTTGTTTGTTTATTTTTACCATTTATTATACAAAAAGGAAATACAATACGTAATGTACCACAAAAAAAAAGTTTTCGTGGAATTTCCGCAGTATCCAACTGAGTCAGTTTCGTTGCAACCCTAAATTAAACAGAGACAGCATCATATATATCTGTCTCAAAAATAACAGGAGTAACAAAGAGTGGTGACAACAGAAGGTTAAAGTCATAAGCCCGATTACATTTTCGCACAGTATATTTAATAGACTGTGAACACTATTGATATTTTCAGGGCCTCATCCCACATTCGATACTAAATAGCGTGAAGGCAATGCATCCGATGCGCGTACGCACTAATGGCTGCATTGTCTGTGGGATTTCGCGCGGAGGTCGAATCGACCAATAGTCTGTTTCATTGTCACATTGTCATTGAGGCACATTGGTATTTCGGTGTCGATAACGCAAATATGCGTTTGACTTTCGTTCAGTGTTCAGTGCTGCTGTTTCAAATTCAGAGGCATTTAAATGCCCATGTGCGTCTGTGCCTCACGAAAATGTTTTGTATTTAATAGCTTTCTTGTTATTTATTATTTTATTTATTTTAATGCAAACATCACCATCATTACAGGATATCCAATGCGATAGTGTACCAAATTAATTATTTATATTTTCACATGATTTTATATGCATTATCCTTTGCCTTTAATTTAGCAGGGTATTCACCCTTCATCCGAACGTTTCAATTGCTTGGTTAAATAATACTATCGCACGATTATTTATTACCACAACTTAGGTAAGTAAGCACAAGTCTCAAGAATTTTGCTGTAACTAGATTTAGCGTCAATACTACAATGATTTAGACCCCTTATCGCGGTCATTACTTACTGATTTTTAGATTAAAGTTCGGGTTTTGTTCCGCGTACCTTGATTTTAGAGAAGCTCGATATTTCGGCACAGTTGCATGCGCCATGATCACGAGGCGATTGGAGAATTGCGATTGATTGGCGATTGGAGCTTCTCTAAAATCAAGGTATGTGGAACAAAACCCGAATTTTAATCATAAAATTAGCATCAATAATGTCTTTAGTTTTGATAAAAGCCTCTAAAATGAGTAAAAGCGCAATGTAGCGACACCTATCTATCACATGAAGCAACTGCTACACCTAGCATCTGTGCCTAGCATCCTCGCAATCGAAGTTTCTCAACTCGGATGCATAATTACAACTTCCCTCTCTTCCTTCGGTTTCGGTCTCCACGCCTAATAACATCTTTCGGGAGAGTTCTCTTTTGTGGCATATTGTCACACGTATGATATGCATGCATTGGCTTATCTAGGGTTGGCCTGGATTTTTGTGTGAAGATATCTGTGTTATAGAATTTTGAATCGGTAGTCCAACATCCTGAGGTCTTACTGTAGGGTGGTCACAGCCCACCCGGCCCCCCCTCTATATACTCCTATGATGATATTTGAAAAGCTGCTTAGATCAACCCCTTCTGTCATCAGGCCTCAAACATATACGAGTATTTAGGTAGGACAGCTTGCAGTAGTGTTTGCGGGAGTCCAGTATTTCATCAGTAGGTCTATAACGCTAGCCTAATGAACTTTCATGAATGGCATAACGATAAAGCTAATGTAATACAAAGTTTCTATTTACCCATCTCCAAATGACGAGTCTGCCTATTAGCAATTGTTATGTCAATAGAAGTGGGTAAAGTAAGTAATCACTAGTCATCGATACTACCACGCAAACAACGTAACCTCCGTCTACCTACTGCCACCAAAACGGTCAATTGCACGAACTAATCAATCATAATCCGCGATAATGGTTATTTCTAATGATGTCCTAAGGGGGTCAATGACTGTGAAGCAATTATACCACAGTATTACCCACTTTCAGTAAGCTGGTTGACACGATCGTCAGCTGCTGGCAATTGTAAGTTGAGACGGGTGTTTCTTGACAGCAACAGTCAAGCACGTGTTAAGGTGGGGCCACATGCAGTCGCTCGACGCTCGTTTCCAACGTCAAGTCTGGTCACGCGACCTTTAGCGATTAAGCTGATATTGTTGAGATTTATCGCTGGGAAAAAAAACTTCTTAAAATTCGGCAAATCAGCAAAATAAATTTCGGCATTTCAGTTCTGTGCAGTTCTTTTGTGCTTGTGTTGCTGAAAGTTTCTCGATGAGGGCTACAGCATAGATGCCGCTAGTGTCGCTGCTTAAGTGACTAAATAAGAAAACAAACAAGCTGAGATATGTGGTGCATAGGAGAAATTCGTGTCTGTATCACTGTAAAGTGGTGGTGTAGTGCTATAGCACGTGCACAATACACTTGTATTGTGGCACGTGGCACGGAATGCCGAGGACCTGGGTTCGATTCCCAGTGCTGGTCTTATTTTTCTGGTTTTTCTATGCATCTATATTTCAGTTTGTATTTTCGACATGACTTGAAATTCAAAATCACCTTCAAAATGGGGACCAGATTTATCGCTGCAAACGAGCGACTAGCGACTGCATGTGGGGGCACCCTTATGATCCGGCCAAAGCTACGAGCGGGTATTTGGGTATTTCTAGTTGATTTTGTTTGTTTATTTATTATTTAACATAAGTTTTGCTTTGAAAAATTGATTGTTTTGTCAATATGCTTAAAAATTGGTTTTGCATGCCTATTACTTGTAACGTATACCCTCGCTCGAGCAACAAAAAATGTTATTTCTTTATAAGTGGAAACTGTTTTGGCTTACGTATCATCTAAATTTATTTATAATCAACTGTGTCATATATGCTGTTTTGTTTCCCAAATAAATAAATTAAAAAAAAAACTTTCTGCGAAGTTTCTAGCGGCGCATTTTTCTTGGCAATATTGGTCTTCTTGGCTGGTAGTGACCACTTTTGACATATAAATAAGTATGTACGAGTGTGTTAGAAGGGATCCTTTCGACTGCCATAATTTTATACGTCATACATAATGTAATGTTTGTCATAATTTTTTTCCCGCGGTTCAGCCACGTTAGTACTGTTATATATTATATATTCTGTGGTTCAGCCGTACATTTTTCATATTTTTTTTAAATGGGCATCCTGGAGAACTCTATAGGTTAGGTTAGGTTTGTGTGAACTTTGAAAAATAAATGGTTTCAGAGAAATAACCTAACCAACAAAAAGTTGGAAAACCCCCGACATTGTCACTTGAAAGATCAATATCTCAAAAACGGCTGAGCCGATTTTGATAAAACATGTCTAAGAACCATCGCTAGAAAACATGCTTTCAAATAAAAAAAACCGTATTCAAATCGGTCAACCCGTTTAAGAGCTACGGTGCCAGTGCTGTGCCACAGACAGACACACAGATACCTACACAGACACACATAGCGGTCAAACTTGTAACACCCCTCTTTTTGCGTCGGTGGTTAAAAAATAGTTACGTCGATATAGGCCCGTGTTAGAATATTTTTTTTACCTAGGCTTTTACTTAATACCTTACAACAATAAAACTTTTCATTCCGTGCACATTGCATACTGCGGTCGGTTGCAGAAATATATTGCATATGTAATTATATTCGATAGCCTTGCGTCAGGAGTCATACGTTACCTAGCAAATCATTTACAACATCCAATTTGATAATCTGCATATAGTATAGTATGCAATGATTGCACGTCGTTGTTAACAAACTTTCTATGAATTTTACTACATAAGAGTCAGTAACTCCTTTTATTATTGCGGTATTGTTTTTTTTAAACACGCAAACAAATATCACAAAATTAAGTAATTTTTGACATGATATTTGATTGTTATTTAAGTAACGAATAGCTTATATTGTATCGAATTAATATAAATCAAGAGATATAGCATCTTTTTTAAATCTAAGGGGCTGTTTCACCATCCATTGATTAATGTTAACTGGCGGTTAGGTGTGATGCCGTCTCTATTTGTTTTGTTCGAATAGACGGAGACGGCACTCATTTAACCGTCGGTTAACGCTAATCAATGGATGGTGAAACAGCCCCTAAATCTAGCAAACTAAGTATATGTTAACATACTATATAAATGGATAAATTAAGTAAGTAGGTACTTTTAAAATAGTAACATGAGAAAGCAGAGTCATCGTTTGTAAATAAACTCAAAGAAACGTGCATAAGTAGGTACAGGACAATGTGAGAACATATTAATGGTGAGCCGGTCACGACCACAGTTAACATTCAGGTAGCCCTTGGGGCATTGTACCTACGTGACTGCATTTAGAAACAAATGAATGTAACTCTTTAGAACAATCGCTGTAGACAGAGAAATTGTATGCGCCAGTGTCTTTCTGTGTCTTTGTGTGTCACTCAGAGGGCTATGGAGAGGGCTATGCTCGGGGTTTCTCTGCGGGATAGAATTAGAAATGATGATATCCGCAGTAGAGCTAAGGTTACCGACATAGCCCGAAGAATTGCGAAACTAAAGTGGCAGTGGGCGGGGCACATTGCTCGCACGCAGGACTGATGGCCGATGGGGTCAGAAGGTTCTCGAATGGCGTCCGCGGACCGGGAGACGAGCTGTCGGTAGGCCTCCAACAAGATGGAGCGACGACTTGGTTAAGGCCGCGGGATCGCGGTGGATGTGGAAAGCATAAGACCGGTCTGAGTGGAGAGCCTTGGGGGAGGCTTATGTCCAGCAGTGGACGTCTTTCGGCTGACATGATGATGATGATGATGAGTGTCTTTCTAAGAAAATTTGTTTGATAGCACCTCTTTTTGCGTCGGGGGTTAAAATTATCTATAGTTCGTTTTATTTATAACCTAACCGCACTGGGCCCGCGTGGGAACTATGGCCCAAGCCCTCTTGTTCTGAGAGGAGGCCTGTGCCCAGCAGGGGGACGTATATAGGCTGGGATGATGATGATGATAACCTAATCAACAAAAATTTGGAAAGCCCCCGACGGCTGAACCGATTTTGATAAAACACGTCTAAGAACCATTTCTAAGAAAACCTGGTTCCAATTAAAACCGCATTCAAATCGGCCAAGCCTTTAAGAGCTACGGTACAACAGACAGACACATAGATACACACAGCGGTCAAACTTATAACACTTCTCTCTTTGCGTCGGGGTTAAAAAAAAAAACTATAGAACTTGCTTTATGGTCGGTGTTTTTTTTGATCCGGTTACCACAAATTTTCACTCTTCGCCACTGGATGATTCTTTACCTATATCTTTATAGAAAAATGCTTTTAGACATGAATTACTGTAACATTCCGAATATATAACTGTAGGTCTGTACGAATGACGTCGCATCGTAATTTAATTGTTATTTTTTTTAAAGTAGATCAAGGTAACTAATAAAAGTAAACCGATGGATACTGATTTAACATTATAACCTAACCAAAAAAAAGTTGCAAAACCCCCGACTTTGTCACTTCAAAGTTTAATATCTTAAAAACGGCTGAACCGATTTTGATCAAACATGTGAGAAGAACCATCGAACCATCGCTAGAAAACCTGCTTTAAAAAAACCGCATTCAAATTGGTCCACCCATTTAAGAGCTACGGTGCCACAGACAGACACACACACACACACACACAGACACACATAGCGGTCAAACTTATAACACCCCTCTTTTTGCGTCGGGGGTTAAAAAGACAACAATTTGTTGATAAAATTCACCTCGACATTTTGACCACATCGCTGCGAAAATTACTATGAGTAGAAATCACGAAAGTTATTATATATCTGTAAGCATTACAATACCACTGTCGGTTGTAGGTAAAAATAGTATAGAAACATTCTTTTTAGCGATATATACGATAGCGCTACACATACATAATTTTAACAAATTCACACTCGTCAAACCAGTTTCGTTATCACATTTAAATAGCTAAGTGATTAAAATTCTTAAACATCGCCATGGCGGGGAACGTGCATTTTACATTAAATGATAAAATCGGGACTCGTAAACTTTCATTTAAATTTTTAACAGACTTTTAAACATGATGTTACTGTGTCTGATGAAGTCATGGAATCACATCATATCTTTCTGAGATGCCAAGAGCCAAGATCACGCTCTAAAGCTTAGCTAAATCCTACGTTTAATGCTTATGTTTTATCTTTAATGATGCATGCACGATTTTTTATGCACAGATGAATATGGACAACGTAATTTAAAAAATATTAAGCATTTAAAGTAAGTAGACGTTGACTGAAAACCGCAGGCGCAGGTTACACTGGATTTTAAGAAAACTTTAGTTTTAAATTATTAATTAAGTGGTTTCGTCCTAGTAGAGATTGTTCAACGTTTACAGTAAATTGCACCACAATAGTTAGCATGAAATGAAATGAAAATACGTAAAAAGGTTGCAGAAGTGCAAGTGTCCAGCCGTAAGCAGTAAATAAAATATGAATTTCTAATTCCTTCAGATTGGCGGTGGAGTAGCTATCTTGAGGTGCATGAAATGAACGTACTTAGTAGTTTTTATAATTAGGAAAAATTAAAAATATTTTTTTTTCAAGCGTTGTTTATGTTGGAATTATATAAATTTACCATTTATTGCATGATTAGTAGTTTTCCGATGATATTTGGCATTCCTCTTCTTCCTCGCCCTCCATAGTCCCTAGCTTATTCAATTCTTGTGACAAATGAGAAACAACGTGAAAAATTACAATTGTCTATGGTAAATATACCGTTTAAATTGTTCTTTTTCCAACATTTAACATGCCATAATGCCTGTGTAATCCCAACCAGTAACCTCATCGGAAACCAAACCGGAAACGGGAATCCCGTAATGTCCTGAACTTCGGGTACAGCCATTGATTCTCTATAATTTGATAATTCGTTTTATTTTAACTGAATATATTTCACGTGCCATCGGTCAGTCACTAAGTGGCTTTCTAAATGAAATTTTAGAATGACATCGAAAGTTCGAATGATCATTTTACTTATTCGTTCCACATGTGCGGCTAGTTTTAATGCCTCATATAATTAGGTAGTTTTGATTCATAAATTGTTTTGTCATCTTGTATTTTTAAGTATCATTGGTGATAATTATGTACGACTCACGAAGAACTCAGTGTAAGTTTTGTGTAATCGTAACAAACGGTTTAGAATGCATCCGCGTTAAGCCCCGTTTTTTTTGTTGGTAGTACTTTTTTATTCAACTTTTGTAAGTATTTTACTTACGCGGATTACTTGATCCACTTGTCACTGTTTTTAAATTTGCAACATGATTAAAAATGCCTCAAAAAAAGAGGTTTTGACTGTTTTCCTTTTCAGATTTTCATTTGTTTTATATTACTTACGTTGTTTACTAAATTACCCAAAATACACAAGGGGCTCGACCTCGACATTCCCGTCTTGTGACTGTAGGTAGGTATATATTTATTCAAATCTTATTTTTGATCAGCTCCTGAAGTAGGCAGTGCAAAATTTTATTTAAATGTAAATTTAGTTTTTTTTTTAATAATATTTGCACGGGTTTGTTGTAAAGTACCTAATGTTGCAGTAAAGCGTTAATCATTTCCAACAACGGTATCTACTTGCAATCAAAGCAGTTGTTCGGTCAAAGAACCGAGACATATTCTATCTACCATTGCTATACAGCAAATAGTGTTAAATTTTTCTACCACTGTCACCAGGTCTCAGCTACACCGTTAAACAGCCAAACGGGAAAAGAACAATTCTCAAAATTCATCGTTTCCCAGGGCCCAAATACCGCATAGACCGTTGTCTATTTGTTTGGACAAACTCGCACGATTTGCAACTGTACCTAGCACAATGGGTGCTTGTAGATATCATTTATTTACGTTGCTTTTATGGCCATCGATACAGCTTGTTAGCTATGTTGCGATTGTTTGTTAGCTAGAACTACGTGATGCGAACCAAACTAAATCAATATGCTTCCTGACAATAAGTAACGTTGAAGATAGCTATGTCTCGGGGCACATTTATTTTATTATTTTCGTGTAAAACCCGTCTACGATTTTTATATGAATATGTCACACAGATTCCATTACCAAACCATAACATAGGACGTGAATGCACTACACACGATGGTTTTGCTTGAGTCTAGCAGCGCGTCGATTCCTTAGGTACTTAGACAGGGTAGGGCATAAAGAGTCATTTGTTTTGTCCTACTCCCTCTAGAGTATTATAGAACACCGATGCATTTATGTATACGAGAAGGTAGTACTATATATATTTTAAGCCCGTTTCCAAATTATGTATGATTCAAAAGACATCAGTGCATTCGACAGTTATTTATTTTTAACCCCGATGCAAAGAGAGGGGTGTTATGAGTTGACCTCTGTGTGTGTCTGTGTGTGTCTGTCTGTAGCACCGTAGCTCTTAAACGGGTGGACCGATTTGCATGCGACTTCTTTTATTTGAAATCAGGTTCTCTAGCGATGATTCTTAGACAGGTTTCTCAAAATCGGTTTTAGGTTTTTTAGATTATTTGAAACATTGATAGTGAAAGAACTAAGTTTTGGAAGATTTATTTATAGTGTTAAAACAGAATAACGTTTTAAAGGTTAAAAATAAGGTTCAAAAGAAATAGTTTTAAAGTTTTAAACTTACAGACGTCACAGGGGAACGAAGAGATGGCAGCTTCATAGACAAAATTCGGAAACCTTTGCATAAGGCGGCTGTTTACAAACAAATTCAAAGGATTTAAGAAAAATAACCATATGAACTTAACTATAAACTAACTACCTAACTTAAAAACTTAATACTTTACTAAATTAAATTTGTTTTTTTTTTCTTTCGTTAAAGTTACGGAACCTTTTAGACTATGGTTATTCCTGCGTCCCTCAATTACTCTAATTCGCGTGCCGCAATAGGTTCTCTAGGCACGGGCTGCGCAAGAGTCAACAGCGGAACGGGCACCATTGTTTCACGTCACTATTCTGGGATCGGATCAGATTAGTGTCGATGGTGAGTTGATGCCGGCTTTCGCTTTTCAACGTGTTTAGCCAATTAGGCTGTTAGGCTTTTGTTTGAAAACGAGAGTGGGTCCGGTTTATATACGAGATGTGTAGTACAATTTGTCGGAAATAGTTTG
>NC_133483.1:17890512-17899584 GCF_025370935.1 Choristoneura fumiferana
GTTTTAGAGGAGTCACTGTATATTTATGGGTGAAAAAGTATAGAGAAAGAAGGAAATGTAAGAGATCAGCATCCAAAGGACGACCTGAAAGACCGTTTGCAAGCGGTGAAAGATGCAGATGGAGGGTAAGCAAAATATTAGGTTGTTAATATGAAGAAAATGTGGATTTTTATGATGAACGTAGGTAATTTAAGTATAAAAAAATGTGTAGCCTTTTTTTAATGATGAAAGTAATTTACCTAAGTTTTTCAAATAAAAAAATGTAGTTTTAGTAATTTGTTTTATTTTTTCATAAATAGAGGAATCAAAAATAAACTCCGGTGTGCACATGCCCGGCTATACGTCAACGATTCATTACAAATATAAATTAATTTTTAAAAAAGGCTTCTAAAAGTGACCTAAATTAGTACTTAGGTCGACACCTACTTTAAAATGTATGTGCAAAAATATGCAAAAATATGTGTAACTTTAGTACCTTGTCTATTTTCGTCATATTTGAACTGCCATTATATGAACTGTCTGTGACAGTGGTTAAAGTTACAAGGTACTAAAGTGTATAGATATTTTGCCCTATTTTCTTGCCTATCTTGTATGGCATATAGCTGTAAAGCAGAATATAAAATAATAGGGTGAAAGGAAACACAAATGACACGTCAATAACGTCACGATCAAAATGAAAAGGACAAAGACGGATCATGACAGAACGGTGCTCTTTTCGGTGATTGTCATAATTCAAAATGAAATCTTGTTTGTTTGTTGTATAGATATTTTTGACTGTGTAGATATTATTGCCCTTGACTGTATAGATATTTTTAGCTTGGGTTTGTTCTTATATAATGTGAGTGTTGCGTGATATTTACGGCCTCCTATTTGCCTACATATATTTGACTGACATTGTAACATTTATTTATGGCCATGTAAATGTTAGATCTTTTTGACTAACTAAATGATCACATATTTTTGCGCCGGATTACCGTACAAATATTCTGGCTAATCAACTGTACAGGTATTTTTGACGCCTTGGGAACGTATATATATTTATGCCCTTGAATGTAGGTCGATTTTTGTATTTATTTATTTATTTTATTTGTATTACAAAATTTGCACCATCTGTCTAAAAGAAAATCATGTCTGTATTTGTATTTCCATATAATCCTCCGAAAAATTAATCAAAACACTAAAAAAGGATCGCAGAAAGTAAATGTATGTTACTCCAAATTTAACGCGAGCGAAGCCGCGGGCAATAGCTAGTAGTCACATAAATGCTCTAGGTACTATACAAAAATGAGCAAGGGAACCGCTGTATGAGCAGCTTATATTCAGCATAACTGTGTAGCCATACATAACCTAAAATTATAAACTATACATATCGAATCAAACACTGCGTTTGATTAATAGAAATACTTTTAGAAACGGTTTTTAACATTATTTTTGCACAATGAAATTCTCAAAATCGTTGAAAAAAATCGCTTATCCTAGCCAGGCTATTTTAAAACGGGAACTATATTTTCTGTCACTATAATATATATTCCTAAGAAATGTATTGGTCATCAAATTAATCAAATCTGTCTCTAAGTATGAGTCATCAGATTAATGAAAACCTGTTTCCTTAATTATAGCTTGATCATCAAAATTCGATCACCAAATAATAGATCTGTCACCTAATAAATAGATCAGATTCGATGCTTCTACCTATTCTACCAAGGCAGGTCTGGTTAGGTACGACGACGAGCGAAGCGAGGAAAAGAGTTAGATAGAACTGCGACAGCGTGCCGCAGCTGCGGCCGGCGAAGTGCCAGAATGGTTTTTTTTTTTGCTAATAGTATGATGAATATAAATGTTTGTAGTAGGTCTTGAGTCTTGGATGTTTGTAAATATGTTTTTAAGTATACATGCAGTCTTTCTGTTGTTTAGCACCCATAGAACAAACTTTGCTTAGTTTGGGGCTGGGTCGATTGGTGTAATTTGTGAGAAGATGTTATTATTATTATTTCATTCATTGTCAAATTTCAGTACAATTATTTGATGATCAATATTATTTTCCAGTGACTATAATTAATTTTTAGGATGTCATTTCTATATTGTTTTGTGATTCAGTGTTAGTGACATCTATTATTTTGGATGAAACCCGATATAATATTTGATGATCAATATTATTTCAGAGTAATTTTTAAATAATACATAAGTAACCGTTTGAATATTATTTGGTGATTCAATTTAGGTGACAGATCTACTATTTTAATAACTAATATTATTAATTACGTCGCCGAAAACGCATTTATTAGGTGATCAATAAAATCATACCCTTTTAAAACCTTTGTTTACTTACCGAATAGTAGCTTAATCATGTGGTGCGTAAGAATTTTACGGTAAAGATATATATGTAATTATATGCAGTAAAGTTAAATAGTAATTCACTTCCAATAATTATGAAACGTGTACTTAAAACAAAATAGTAATTGAAAATACAAACTGAAATATAGATGCACAGAAAAAACAGAAAAATAAGACCATCACTGGGAATCGAACCCAGGTCCTCGGTAATCCGTACCGCGTGCTATACCGCTACACCACTGATGGTCAACGGTACCGACACGAATTTCCCTATGCACCTCATATCTCAGCTTGTGTTTCTTACTTAGTCACTTAAGCAGCGACACTAGCATACGGTCACTAGCGTCGCTGCTTAAGTGACTAAGTAAGAAACACAAGCTGTGATATGAGGTGCATAGGGAAATTCGTGTCGGTACCGTTGACCATCAGTGCACTAGCATACGGTCACTAGCGTCGCTGCTTCAGTGACTAAGTAAGAAACACAAGCTGTGATATGAGGTGCATAGGGAAATTCGTGTCGGTACCGTTGACCATCAGTGGTGTAGCGGTATAGCACGCGGTACGGATTACCGAGGACATGGGTTCGATTCCCAGTGGTGGTCTTATTTTTTGTTTTTTCTGTGCACCTATATTTCAGTTTGTATTTTCAATTTAGGTTTTACGGGATGACCGCAAAAGTAAAAATTTGAATTGAAATAAAAAATACAAAAAGATTCCAAAAAACCAACCTTAAAATAGTAATTAACAAAATTTAATCCGACTTTGCATAGTAAGTATGGTGACATGATGGCGACGCGTGGCGACGCTGTGTTGTTTGCTACAGCATATTTTTTTATTATTTATTTCCATATTGTCTCCAAAAAAAATTGTTTAACAAAAAATTGAACCGACTAAAAAAACCATGAAAATAATTTTCTACCAGTCTGAGGTCGGTCGGTGCCTCAGCACGAGCCAGCAGGAGTGGACCTATAGTCATCTACCTCACCAACGCACTTTATATTGGGCTTCAATCACTCCTGCTGGCTAGTGCTAAAGCACCGACCGACTTCAGACTGGTAGAAAATTATTTTCATGTTTTTTGTAGTCGGTTCAATTTTTGTTATGAATTTTTTTTTTCACGCTTTTTAGTGTAGAATATCTAAGATACAACAGAATATGTTTCCTTATTAATATCAACTGCTTTACGTTCATTATTGAGGAGTCCTGGTGCTTCACCACCCGTTTTACCATATGCATTACGAAGAGCATACTCGTAAGTTGCTTAGCAACTGTGTCAAAGTAATTAAAATTCAACCCGGGAAATACTTGTGATTGAGTAGTAACTCCGATGGTCAACTGTGGTCTTCATCATCAGTTCCACTTCACCAAATGATGATTTTCAAGAGCAAAGGAACGAGTTACTACTAAATACCTATATCAAATTTACTATAGGTATCCCTACAACATTTGAAGAATTCCTTCGATTTCCTTAAGATCCAATCATCAGATCCTGATTTGATGCTTATGGGACCTAATTGAAGACATTCCTAGACGAACCCAAAAAAAAATTTCAAATCCGTTCATAAATGACGGAGTTCTGAGGAAACAAACAAAAAAATACAACCGAATTGATAACCTCCTCCTTTTTTGAAGTCGGTTAAAAATACAAAAATAATCTAAATGCTGAATAAATAATAAATTTCTTTATTGAGGCAGTTTTTTTAAACCCATACAATTTACAGTTAAAAATTAAAAATCACAATCAATACATATCATAATCATTATCATTAACATTTCATTACATTAAATTAAATCATAATCATCAATTAAATTGACAACATTTTCATTTTTGTTTCTTTGCGTTCTGGTTAAAATTAGACTACCCGCGTTTTCGGTTTTTTCTTAATTTTAGGGGAAGTCCGGGAGACTTGAACCTCATTTTACTCTTATGCCGCTAAATTTGTAACCGTAGGTGGCAGTAACCCGAATTTTGGCGTGTAGACGTCATGCCCGAATAGGTATCGTTAGGTGGTATTAAAATGCTTATAAAAAAATAATTGCAATTATGGCATTATTTTTTATAAAATTTGGAATATGGCTCAAGACTCCCCAACCCATGGAGAGTTAATGGGGGTGCGGGAGATTTGACCATATATTTATTTATTAGAGAAAACAGTGAAAAACATTATTCTTTAATTGAAAATATTATTTAAAAAAAGAACTCTAATGTATTAAAGGTATGATTCAATTAGATTACATTTTTGATTATTATCTAGTACCACGATGTTAAACATAAATTAACTTAATCTAATGCCTTTATACGAGCAATTCTTGTATATATATATAATCAGAATCTCGGAAACGGCTCCAGCAATTTCGATTGGGTTTTCGGAGATAAAAAATCGATCTAGCTTGGTCTTATTTCTGGGAAAACGCTTGGTACCGAGTTTTAGCTCGAGCGGAGCTCGGTCACCCAGATACTGAACCTATAAACACGATATATAGGACACGATTTCGCAGCGATCGGATGCGTTTATTCGCGGTTCCCTTCTCGCGTACAATTTCGCGTCGCAACTCTCCAGTGTGCCGTGCACTGCACTGTCTTAATACCCTCGGCGCTGCGCGACTTTCGTGTGACCTATTTGCGGATGGCTGGACGGTAATCGAGAGGAGTGCATGAGGCTGTGCGAGAGCCTTACTCAACAGTCGAGTTCAATTTGTGCATAGCACCATGCATCTTATTATTATTGTTATTAGCTGACGGTAATTTAATTTTCAATTGTCTTTTTCTTTTGTATTCTATTTTAATTTATTTTTGTTTGAAATTTGTATGGTATTTAAATGTGGGAAAATTGTAATGACGGGTTTTCACCTGTAATGTTACACTTTTTTTTTTTTTTAATGATTATTATTATTGAATAAATTGAATAAATTGAATAAAAAAAACTCTTATAAGAGATTATTTTATGTTCTTGTCTTCTTTAGTCTTCGCTACTCACTGTCAACATCTGGTAAACCTTTCCTCTTAACTCTTTTACTGTTTTTCGAATAGTTGCACTATTCTTTATTTTTTTCAACAGCGTTCTCCAATTCCTGTTTGGTAATATTTTTCCGGGTGGAACCCCTTTTGCCTTGTACTGGCATTATATGGCGTGAGTTTCTAAAACAAAAAAGGACATAAATTGAAAGCCAATCCGTATTTAAATTCTATGCGGAGGATTAAACCATGTGGTCATGTCTCCCTGCTACTACATTGATCAAGTCTCCCGCACCCCCCTTTAGTTCAGTTAAGTGATTATTTCTCTAAATTCTAACATCGAATGTTTAAAAACGCTCATTGTTGATAAAAATATAATAAGTAGTCAATATAAGATAAAATAACAGTACTCACCCAGTAAAGCATCTGAATAGCGTAAAATTACAAAAATAACTTTTTGGTAACAGAAACATGCATTACTGCCGAACCGCACTAATGGCGGCTAATATGGCGGCGCTACTAGTTGAGTCTTGTGTAAGAGTATATAACACGAGCTATCAGTGGCGCGAACTTTGAATTAGATATTCGAAATGGTTCAAGTCTCCTACCTGGGCATGTCTCCCGGACTCCCCTAAGTTCGTAAGCTGGCAAATTTATTCCAATTATCATAATCCTTCTTATGATAATTGGAATTTGAAATATATATATACATACGTACGTATAAGTCGACTTGAGAACCTCTTACACAAAAACAAGAATCACAAGCAAAGTTCTGTCGCTCAGTTATTAAATACACTAGAACTACACTTAAATTCGTCGTTTAAAAATTATTAAAGAAAAGAATAAATAAACAGATAGGAATACTGATGTCGTAATCTATGCATTATATAATATTAAAGAAGTAACTTTTAACAGAACTGTCATGTCATGTCACTTGTCAACCATATGTTGGCATTCGTTCACGAATTTGTTATTTTGCGTTTGCTGCTTTGCATATGCTTTGAGTTTCTTTCTAATTTCTACATAATGACGAACGGAAGGAAGTATCACTAATATCCTTTTACAACTTGTTTCGTCCCAAGTTGTAAAAATACGGCGTTAATGGAAAAAGATAAGCACTTTTTCCATATTTATATTTTAAATATTATTGAGGATCCAACACCATTCTATTCTAGCCCAAGACTGACGGAAGTGACTGACGTATTTGTAAAAGCGGATAGCCGAAATCTGCCCAAATAAAACGTAATATATAAAGGTTCCGAAAAGTGCAATCTATATAGATGAAGATTTGGGCAGATTGCGGCTACCCGCTTTTGCAAATCCGTCAGTCACTTTCATTTTAATAACTGTTATTAAAGCGTATATCAAAACAATAGTGTTACGAGAATCGAAAGTGTATCGTTAGAATCCAGTAATCCGTCAGACAGATAAAAATTGACATGGCAGTTGTTTATTCTTTCAATCCCTATGGTAATAAATGGACTAAGTTAGTAGTTCCTAACATTCACAATCTAACTTTTTTACTTTTTTTTTTTCAATAAAACTACTGCATAAAAAAAACAAAAATATTTTTTATGTAATCAGCAGTGTAAAATCTACAAACGGTATTTTTTATTTTTACTACCTTAGCACATTTGATTTGTTGTCAATTAATGAATAACTGAACTTGAACACTTTCAACTGGGTAAAAGAGATTTAATAGCTGTTTAAAAGAGTAGATCAGCATTCATACAGACGATATTAAGCTTCTTGTACATTTATTCAGCTACTACCTATGTGGCTATTATGTTGCTACTATACAGATTAAAGCATTTTATTTTGTGGTCAAATTGCTTGAATTTAGCGTTTGTAAGTATCACCAGTTATTCAGAAATTAACCAGACAAATTATATCGCTTGAAGTTTCCAGAAATGCACTTGTACAGAGATTATTCAGCCAATCTGTCGTCCCGTAGAGCGAAAAGTCACTAAGTCGTATTTTTCTGTTTTGAGATACGGCAGTTTAAAGTTGTAAAAATAAAAAAAAAATCTAACGTTTTTTGGCGTGAGATATTTATCATAATTATGGTCTTGTCACAAAGACATAACGCTACGGCATAAGCTCCAACTGCCAAATCGAATCAAAAGTTCTATTTTCCTGGTTATTAGCGATAATTACTTTTATCTCTTAAATTATGAACCTAGATGTCAGTTAGTGATTCTTCGACTAGAGTTAGTGAATTGTCGCTCACTTTTAAAGTATAAAGTAAGAAAATAACTATAATTAGTTAAACTGTTCCTGAAATGTTTAATACCAAATTGATTTTATTATAATAACTATACACATCTGAAACTTTGATAATGTAAAGAAAATCAATAAAACTCAGTAAGTAATTAAAAAAATAAAGTTTATTGCTGGTTAATTTTTTTTAAAGGTTATGTAGGACCATTTAAAACAAGAAAAATCGGTCAACCTCCGTACAATGCCTTAAAAAAAATAGTTCAGTAATAACTTTGTGTTAAAAATTCTAATACAAGCTTTTTGCTGGCGGTACTTTTTGCCCCTGGTTACCAAAAGTAGGTAGTCGTCAAGACGAATCAAATGAGCCCAAATTTCAAGTGCCTAGCTATTACGGCTCAAGAGATAGAGCTCTGTGACAGACGGACGGACGGACAGACAGACAGACAGCGGAGTCTCAGTAATAGAGTTCCGTTGGCACCCTTTGGGTTCGGAACCCTAAAAAGGAAAAATAAGACGAAACAATATTTTATAGTACTTCTGGATCTTCTTCTGTGATATCAGGCTCAGGCAGCGTGTCTATGATATCTTTTTGAGTAGGTAGAGACTCGTACCAATAGTGGAGATCTTGAGGAATCTTGATACGCCTTAGGGATAGGAAATGCTTTGAACTGATCTAACCAGGTTTGTCTTTGGCCGCTGATTTCGCATTCATCGGTTCTAGTGCCTCTTGTACCTTTAGCCTCTTCCTAGGTCGCGGAATCGCCTTTTTTCCTGGAATAAGTCGAATTGGGCGTAAGTAAGGGCCGTCGTGTGTATAGCAGAACTTAACAACATCTTCTCAAACCGAAGACATTTTATTTTCAGCCACTTAATTTTGGTTTCCCTTCTTGGTCTTTGCTCGTGCTTCTGACTAGTTTAGGTAGACCAATCTGTAAATAATAAATAAAATGCATGCCATTAATGTTGCATAGGTACCGCGTGTAAGTTAAACAACCAATCGTCATGGCATTGAAAGAAATTCTAGAATGAGCGGTACTATAAGTATTCGTGTAATATCGCTGTCAGTTCCTTCCTTCAAAAAGCTAAGAAAAATTTAGAAACAATACAGTAAAATAACAAAACAACACACGTGCTCAAACAAAGCATTAAAACAATAAAGCTATGAAACCAAGTTACCCACATGAAGCATTAGTGAAGGGTTAGTAAAAATATTAGATGGGTATGTAAGCAAATTTTAAAACACCTTATATTAAACGCCACATTAAGCTTAAATAATCGTTTACTTTCTTTGCTTTGAGTCTTCGGTTCACGAAGTAGTCATCACAATAGGTACCTACAAAATTCAGTTGAGTATTTAATATTGTTCTGTCTGTATAAACAGTTAAAATTAGTGAACCCTTATTAATGTCTTACCTTCTCAGCTTCTTTTTCATGTTTTTTAAAAAAAAGGTTAGCCGTTTCATAACTTTTCGGATTCTCAGCGTCAGTCAGGATTTTCCTGCCAAAAAAAAAATGTTTGTGAGTCATATTCGCAAGGTTTTTTATCACGTTAGTAGATACAT